>NW_026973667.1:2702500-2710000 GCF_035594125.1 Scylla paramamosain
CAGCTGCATCAGCCACATCTTCAGCTTCATCAGTCACATCAGCTGCCACATCTTCAGCTGCATCAGCCACATCTTCAACTGCATCAGTCACATCAGCTGCCACATCTTCAGCTGCATCAGCCACATCTTCAGCTGCATCAGTCACATCAGCTGCCACATCTTCAGCTGCATCAGTCACATCTTCAGCTGCATCAGTCACATCAGCTGCCACATCTTCAGCTGCATCAGCCACATCTTCAGCTGCATCAGTCACATCTTCAGCTGCATCAGCCACATCTTCAGCTGCATCAGTCACATCTTCAGCTGCATCAGTCACATCACCTGCCACATCTTCAGCTGCATCAGTCGCATCAGCTGCCACATCTTCAGCTGCATCAGTCACATCAGCTGCCACATCTTCAGTTGCATCTGCTGCGTCAGCTTCCACATCTTCAGCTGCTTCTGTGGCATCAGCTTCCGCATCTTCAGCTGCTTCTGTCACTTCTTCAGCTGCATCTTCAGCTGCTTCTGTGGCATCAGCTTCCGCATCTTCAGCTGCTTCTGTCGCGTCTCCAGCTGCATCTTCAGCTCCTTCTGTGGCATCAGCTTCCGCATCTTCAGCTGCTTCTGTCACTTCTTCAGCTGCATCTTCAGCTGCTTCTATGGCATCAGCTTCCGCATCTTCAGCTGCTTCTGTCACTTCTTCAGCTGCATCTTCAGCTGTTTCTGTGGCATCAGCTTCCGCATCTTCAGCTGCTTCTGTGGCATCAGCTTCCGCATCTTCAGCTGCTTCTGTCGCGTCTCCAGCTGCATCTTCAGCTGCTTCTGTGGCATCAGCCTCTGCATCTTCAGCTGCTTCTGTTGCGTCTCCAGCTGCATCTTCAGCTCCTTCTGTGGCATCAGCTTCTGCATCTTCAGCTGCTTCTGTCGCGTCTCCAGCTGCATCTTCAGCTGCTTCTGTGGCATCAGCTTCCGCATCTTCAGCTGCTTCTGTGGCATCAGCTTCCGCATCTTCAGCTGCTTCTGTAGCGTCTCCAGCTGCATCTTCAGCTGTTTCTGTCGCGTCTCCAGCTGCATCTTCACCTGCTTCTGTGGCATCAGCTTCCGCATCTTCAGCTGCTTCTGTCGCGTCTTCAGCTGCATCTTCAGCTGCTTCTGTGGCATCAGCTTCCGCATCTTCAGCTGCTTCTGTGGCATCAGCTTCCGCATCTTCAGCTGCTTCTGTCACTTCTTCAGCTGCATCTTCAGCTGCTTCTGTGGCATCAGCTTCCGCATCTTCAGCTGCTTCTGTCACTTCTTCAGCTGCATCTTCAGCTGCTTCTGTGGCATCAGCTTCCGCATCTTCAGCTGCTTCTGTGGCATCAGCTTCCGCATCTTCAGCTGCTTCTGTAGCGTCTCCAGCTGCATCTTCAGCTGCTTCTGTCGCGTCTCCAGCTGCATCTTCACCTGCTTCTGTGGCATCAGCTTCTGCATCTTCAGCTGCTTCTATAGCGTCTCCAGCTGCATCTTCAGCTGCTTCTGTCGCGTCTTCAGCTGCATCTTCAGCTGCTTCTGTGGCATCAGCTTCCGCATCTTCAGCTGCTTCTGTGGCATCAGCTTCCGCATCTTCAGCTACTTCTGTCACTTCTTCAGCTGCATCTTCAGCTGCTTCTGTGGCATCAGCTTCCGCATCTTCAGCTGCTTCTGTCACTTCTTCAGCTGCATCTTCAGCTGCTTCTGTGGCATCAGCTTCCGCATCTTCAGCTGCTTCTGTGGCATCAGCTTCCGCATCTTCAGCTGCTTCTGTCACTTCTTCAGCTGCATCTTCAGCTGCTTCTGTGGCATCAGCTTCTGCATCTTCAGCTGCTTCTGTGGCATCAGCTTCCGCATCTTCAGCTGCTTCTGTCGCGTCTCCAGCAGCATCTTCAGCTGCTTCTGTGGCATCAGCTTCCACATCTTCAGCTGCTTCTGTCGCGTCTCCAGCTGCATCTTCAGCTGCTTCTGTGGCATCAGCTTCCGCATCTTCAGCTGCTTCTGTGGCATCAGCTTCCGCATCTTCAGCTGCTTCTGTCGCGTCTTCAGCTGCATCTTCAGCTGCTTCTGTAGCATCAGCTTCCGCATCTTCAGCTGCTTCTGTGGCATCAGCTTCCGCATCTTCAGCTGCTTCTGTCACTTCTTCAGCTGCATCTTCAGCTGCTTCTGTGGCATCAGCTTCCGCATCTTCAGCTGCTTCTGTCGCGTCTTCAGCTGCATCTTCAGCTGCTTCTGTAGCATCAGCTTCCGCATCTTCAGCTGCTTCTGTGGCATCAGCTTCCGCATCTTCAGCTGCTTCTGTCACTTCTTCAGCTGCATCTTCAGCTGCTTCTGTGGCATCAGCTTCCGCATCTTCAGCTGCTTCTGTCGCGTCTCCAGCTGCATCTTCAGCTGCTTCTGTGGCATCAGCTTCCGCATCTTCAGCTGGTTCTGTCGCGTCTCCAGCTGCATCTTCAGCTGCTTCTGTGGCATCAGCTTCCACATCTTCAGCTGCTTCTGTCGCGTCTCCAGC
Organism: Scylla paramamosain; assembly: GCF_035594125.1. Taxonomy (NCBI): domain Eukaryota; kingdom Metazoa; phylum Arthropoda; class Malacostraca; order Decapoda; family Portunidae; genus Scylla; species Scylla paramamosain. The sequence goes on from NW_026973667.1 coordinate 2,705,004, forward strand.
TGCATCTTCAGCTGCTTCTGTGGCATCAGCTTCCACATCTTCAGCTGCTTCTGTGGCATCAGCTTCCACATCTTCAGCTGCTTCTGTCGCATCTCCAGCTGCATCTACAGCAGCACGCATCACATCAGCTGCCAGGTCATCCTCGCCTTGCAGACCGTCAGGCACATTTTCCTGTACACCGTTAGCCGTCACTGCAGCTGCCACTCCTGCTGCGGCGGCCGTCACCCCTGCCACGGCTACGCCACCCACAGCTGCACCAGTGACGCCATGTCCAGGTTTTTTAGTCTTGGGTTCTTTCTTTATCCTCCTCCTGAGTGTTGACTGCGCCAGCTTCTCCTTGGGCTTCTCCTCTGGTGGCTTGCTGACGGCGGCCCCGGGAAAGTTGCGGCGGTCAAGAGACACAGACTTCTTGATCTTGTCCTGGCGGCGCGGCACTCGGGCCTCGCGCTCCAGGGACGTGGCGCGCACCAGAAGGAGGCTCTTCCCCCCGTCCTTCCTGTCCGGGCCGCCTGCCGCCACCTACAGTAACGCCCATGCAATCAGCGCCCCTCCTCACCGGTACTGTTACTGCCTACTGTACCGGCGTTAGTGATCTTCGCCTTCTGCTCTACTCGTGTGACATAAAATCAGCTTAAGTTTCCCTAAGATCTCCGTTCAGCTTGCCTCGATGCGTAGAAGGTTAGGTTTAACTAAGTTTAACTAAGCTGAAGCAAATTATAATGTTAAAATGCTGGGTAAGATTTCATAACCGCTAGATCTATAAGCTACTGCCAAGCTTTAGATAGACTCCTGCTAGTAGTGAGTTGGTATCCATGCTCCAGTTAGCGAGCACTGCCCTCACGGAAGCAACCCGCCGGACTGTCACGTGCAGACTGTAAGAATGGTCATCATATTTTAACATTAGTGATTAAATTTGAGTCTCTCCAGCCATACCTTGGCGTGACTGTAAGAATGTTCATCACAGCCGTGTTTTACTCATCCCAGCAGTCTGAAACGCTCTGCTCTCACCACGACGGTTTTTCAAGGACAGAGATGACTAACCGGCTTCTCAAGAGTGCTTCTCCTGTTACTAATATAGAAATCTTGCTAATTTATCACTGGAACTATAAAAAAAAATATTTAGCAACATTTCTATACGAGTAACGCTCTTGAGAAACTGTCTAAATATTTATGTGGCCTTTGAAAAAACAATCTTGGTGAGAGACCTTTTCTGAATCACGTCTTATTCTCTCTTCAAATCCAAAAATAATCCTTCAATATTTAAGTTGCACGCGTAAACTTTGAATCAGGCTGGGTGGTTCCGAGAGGGCAAGCTTCTTCCCTGAGGCACGACTGTCCTGGGATAAATATAGGTGCCAAGGGCGGGTCTGTGAGAGGGAAACAGTCAAAATATATCTAAGGGACTCTGAAGAAACAATGCCAGAGTTGTATTCTTATCTAGTATGAACTGAACACTGCTTAAACTGTCCGTCACTGAGGCATATATGAGAGAGAGAGAGAGAGAGAGAGAGAGAGAGAGAGAGAGAGAGAACGGACAAAGACAAAGATAGAAACAAAACAAATAAAAAAAAGACGAAAGAAAAAAAAGACTCAAAACAAAGACGGAAAAAAAGAAAAAGACAGACAGACAGACAGACATAAAGAAGACAGACAAAAAACAGACATAAATCGACAAACACACAATCAGAAACAGAAAAAAAGAGAAAAACAGAAAAACAGACAGATAGAAAGACAGAGACAAACAAACACAAAGGGAAACAAAAAAAAAAACAGATAGACAGAAAGAAAGAAAGACAAACGAAAAAAAAAAGAAAGAAAAGAGAGACAGAAAGACAAACAGAAAGAGGAAAAACAGACACAAACAAACGGAAAAAAGGAAAACAGAGACAAACAGAGAGAGACAAAAAAAAAAGAAAAAAAAGAAAAAAAAAGAAAGGTAATTCTCTCCTCTCTTCACACACCCAGTCAATGAACAGTGACAAACAATTACGGTAACTCAAGATAACATAGCCAGCTGTAACAGACCCGTGTGGCGCCCGCAGCCCTGCCTCTGCCGCCCCTGACCCCCTGCTGCTCCTGCTGCTTGGGGCCTGACGTACGCCTCCTTCTGCCCCCCGGCTGCACGTAGGGCACGGCATCTGAAAGGGTTAGGGACGTGACGACACCGTAAAGGAAGATGCGAGGTTGTGTGTGTGTGTGTGTGTGTGTGTGTGTGTGTGTGTGTGTGTGTGTGTGTGTGTGTGTCTGGTTAGGCGAGGTTAGGCTTGGTCAGGTTAGGTTAAGTTAGGTTAGGTTAGGTTGTTTTCAGTTCGTACTACTACTACTACTACTACTACTACTACTACTACTACTACTACTACTACTATTAAGCTGTGTATTATCAGGTGTATGGCAGTAATTGAGACAGGCTAGGTCACAAGAGCACTAGATTCTGCAAAGGAATAAAGAGGGTCTGATTGAGAGTGGGGGAAACACTGCAGGGCTTCCACGCTGAAACCACGATAACAGCCTGCGGGGCGCCTCTGCTCCTCACCCTACCCTGCAACACTCCTGCGCCTCATCTTCACTACTTTCCAAAGGCTCTAGTTGAAGTGGCAAGAGTCTTTAAAGGTGTTTTTACGGTTCTGGTGACAAATTAAGAACATATCTACATTATTAACAGGTGAAGCACTTTTAAAGGCTCTAATTGAAGTGATAAGAGTTTTCAAGGATGTTTTTTACGTTTGTACTGACAGATTAACATTTCTACAATATTAACAGGGGGAACACTCCTGAGAACCCGGCTAGTCACCTCTTTGGCCTTGGAAAAGTCGTGGTGAGAGAGCAGAGCATTTCTGAATAGTGGCCTGAGAGAAAGAGAAGGGGAGGGGGTGGAGAGAGAGAGAGAGAGAGAGAGAGAGAGAGAGAGAGAAGAGTCACGGAGCTGAGAATAGACACCAACTGGCGAGTAAGTCAAGATTATGAGGTGTTTTGCCCCTTATAACCGCGCCTCAGTCTTCACTATACACACTCCCTTCCGCCACCTTCTAACGCTTTCCTCTATCCTCAAGCTTAGGACAATTACAAAAAGAAGTACATGAATATTTGAAGTTACTCTTTAGTTTCAAGACAGAAAATACGAGTATGTAAATCAAGGTATCAGGTGAATTTTTAAATATAGAGAACAGCTACTCGGTCCTAATTATTGTATAAGTGCTGAATGTGTAATTAAACTGGCTGTCATGTTAGGTTAGGTTAGGTAAGGTAAGGTTAGGTCACGTAAGGTTAGGTTAGGTTAGGTTAGGTTAGGTTAGGTTAGGTTACGTTAGGTTAGGTTAGGTTAGGTTAGGTAAGGTTACGTAAGATTAGGTTAGGTTAGGTTAGGTTAGGTTAGGTAAGGTTAGGTTAGGTTAGGTTACGTAAGGTTAGGTTAGGTTAGGTTAGGTAAGGTTAGGTTACGTAAGATTAGGTTAGGTAAGATTAGGTTAGGTTAGGTTAGGTTAGGTTATGTAAGGTTAGGTTGGGTTAGGTTAGGTTAGGTTAGGTTAGGTAAGGTTAGGTTAGGTTAGGTTAGGTTATGTAAGGTTAGGTTAGGTTATGTAAGGTTAGGTTAGGTTAGGTTAGGTTAGGTTATGTAAGGTTAGGTTAGGTTAGGTTAGGTTAGGTTAGGTTATGTAAGGTTAGGTTATGTAAGGTTAGGTTAGGTTAGGTTAGGTTAGGTTATGTAAGGTTAGGTTAGGTTAGGTTAGGCACACAAGAAGGAATTGATTCTCATAGCGGCTAGCGCTGAGTCAATAGGGAGCTTTTGAAAACTGGACAAATGTATGGATGGGACTGACAGGTGTAAACAGACAGGTGTGTTTTGTACAGGGACTGCCACGTGTAGGCCTGGTGGCTTCCTGCACCCACCCTTGTGTTCTTGTGTTTTTTATTAAGTCTTCCGCTTCTGCTTTGACCCTTTTATGGGACTGGCATTTCAGTGGGCATTTTTTTTTTTATTAGATTTTTGTTGCCCTTGGCCAGTGTCCTTCCTACATAAAAAAAGAAAAAAAAAATCCTGACTCACCTTTGTCATAGGAATCCTTAGGTTTGGACAGGCCGCATCCCATGGCTTCTCCTCATCCCACTTCACACTACACACAGAATCACGGCCACTTTAGACACACGCACATTTATTCAGATAGTACTTAACACTTGTCACTTTAAGCATTTCTCCCACTTTTCTGGAGGTTTATAAGTAGCTCAGTGAGACAAGAAACATTTAGTCATTTACTTATATAATTTTTCGTCACTTTCTGCGGGTGTTTAAGTAATGGAAGTGTTTATAAGTGAAAATAGAAAAAAAATACTTTCCTTTCATTTACGCACTTTTTTTTCGATTTTTCTCAATATAAGTTCACTTCACTAGTTAAATTACCGTGTGTGTGTGTGTGTGTGTGTGTGTGTGTGTTAGTTAAGTACCTGTAGAAGTTAAGTGTATGATGCCTGTAATAGTAGCAGTAGCAATAGTAGTAATAGTAGTAGTAGTAGAGGTAGTAGTAGGTGGTGGTGGTGGTAGTGAAAGGAAGGTAGACTGTGTACGTGGATGAATGAGAGAGACAGTGTGAGAGAGAGAGAGAGAGAGGGAGAGAGAGAGAGAGAGAGAGAGAGAGAGAGAGAGAGAGAGAGAGAGAGAGAGAGAGGGAGAGAGAGGGAGAGGTTATTCTTGTCACACCAACAGAAGAACGACATATTCATATTTTCATAAGCCACCTTCGCCTCTATTGATAGCCCGCCCACCACCCACTCTCTCTCTCTCTCTCTCTCTCTCTCTCTCTCTCTCTCTCTCTCTCTCTCTCTCTCTCTCTCTCTCTCTCTCTCTCATTTTATTCTCAATTTTAATCATATATTTTTTTTACTATTTCTATTCCTTGTTGTTGTTGTTGTTGTTGTTGTTGTTGTTGTTGTTGTTGTTGTTGTTGTTGTTGTTCCTCTTTCTCCTTATCTGAGCCATCTATTTCTTTTCTTTTTTCATCTTT
>NW_026973667.1:2715000-2740000 GCF_035594125.1 Scylla paramamosain
GCCCACACTCACGGTACAGTACCCACACGTCTTCCCCCTCCACCACTGGGACGCTGCAAGGGTTATCCATACCACAGAAGGAGGTCACGAAGAAACATCGTCAGACTAGCATTCGGAAACACTCTGCTCTTTCACCACGACTGTTTTCCAAAGGCACAGAGATGCCTAGCCGGGTTCTCAAGAGTGTTTCTCCTGTTAGTAATGCAGAAATCTTGTTAATCTGTCACTGGAACCGTAAAGATATCATAAACGGTTTTTTCTTTCACCACGACTGTTTTTCAAGGCCACAGAGATGCCTAGCCGGGTTCTCAAGAGTGTTTCCTCCCTATTAAACTATCACCGAATCATAAAAACACCCTTGAAAACGCAAATAACTTCTACTATAACCCTTTAACTACTAAAACAACAAAAACTCCCTTGAAAAACCCCCCACATCAATGAAATCACCTTTAAAGACCCGTATACTCATTACACAACACCACCACCACCAGCACCACCAACAACACTAAAAGCCACTTACGTTTTCCAGGTATATGATTCCGTCTCGCCACCAGGTCAGAAAAATGCTTCCAGGCCAGATGGTAAATGTCATAAGGTTCTGCACACTGGTTCTTGATGACCTCCCTAGCTAGTCCCTCCACCAGCTCCTCTAGTCCCTCCGGCAGGCTGAAGCGAGTGAAAAGTGCCGTGGACATCTTTGGCTTGGCTTGGCTTGGTCTGAAATTAGGGAGTGGGTTAGTGGTGGTGGTGGTGGTGGGGTGTTGTCGTAACAATAACAAAGAAGGAAAGCAGGAATAAAGTAATATCGAGAGAGAGAGAAGGATAAACGAGGAAATAGAAGGAAAGGAAAGAAGAGAAATGGACACACACACACACACACATACACACACACACACACACGGTAGTCACATTCCTCAGAGTCTCTATTAGTGAGTCACCTGAGGAATGGGGAGGAAGAGGTGCATGGAGGAAAGGAAAGGAGGTGGAGGGGAGGGTGAGGGTGAGGGGGGAGGAGGGAAGGAGGGGGGAAGGCCCACCACAACACAGGGGGATCCTTGAAAACCGCATCCTTCTTTCTTTCTTTCCTTCCTTCATTCCTTCTTTACTTCATTCATTCGTTCGTTCAGTCAGTCACTCGTTCTTTCCTTCCTTCCTTCCTTCATTCATTCATTCCTTCCCTTCTTCCTTTCTTCATTCATTCCCTCTCTTATTCCTGCCTTCGTTATTAAGATGGAGGTTAAAATGTCTTGAAATCTATCTTCACTGAGTTTATTCATTCCTTTTTTCTTCATTCATTCATTCAGTCAGTCATTCTTTCCTTCCTTCCTTCCTTCATTCATTCACTCCTTTCCTCCTTCCTTCATTTCTTCCTTTCCTCTCTTATTCCTGCCTTCCTTATTAAGATGAATGGTAAGTGTCTTGAAAGTCTGTGCTATCAGGGTTGATCTTTAGAAGTGTTACAAGCAGAGGCCCCAAAAAGATATTTAAGTCACATTTAGCGCTGGTCAGACATGTTCATTAAGTTGTGCAGTTCTGGTTCCACATTCACAAACGCCCTGCTCTTTCACCACGGCTGTTTTCCAAGGCCACAGAGATGCCTAGCCGGGTTCTCAAGAGTGTTTCCCCCTGTTAGTAATGTAGAAATCTTGTTAATCTGTCACTGGAACCTTAAAAACACCCTTGAAAACGGAGTAGCCTCAACTAGAGCCTTTGGGAAGTAGTGGAGATGAGGCGCAGATGTGTTCCAGAGAGAGAGAGAGAGAGAGAGAGAGAGAGACGAGTGAGAGAGAGAGAGAGAGGAGAGAGAGAGAGAGAGAGGGCAATATATCGATCATTCTTCACTAATTCAGTCTCGTTGCTATATAAGGAAAGGGAAGCTGATAGCAGGAACGCTAACTAAAATGTTCTTCTCCCCCTCCTCCTCCCTCCTCCTCCTCCTCCTCCTCCTCCTCCTAATCATCATCATCATCATCATCATCATCAAAGGCTTTCAAATCTTCCTTCTTCATTTTATATCTGCCTGCCTGTCTGTCTGTCTGTCTATTCCACACCATCAGAGAAGCCAATGTCTCTCTCTCCCTCTCTCTCTCTCTCTCCTCTCTCTCTCTCTCTCTCTCTCTCTCTCTCTCTCTCTCTCTCTCTCTCTCTCTCTGCACACTCAAACATTAAGACAAGTAATGAATATGTTGTGAATCGCTGAAGGTACACAGGTAATATTGACTGGCAGGTGTGTTCCCATTACATAACCCTTCCTTACCTGTCTCTCATGCACACAACACTGCCAGGTACGATAATTGGCGCCATATTGTACGAAGTTGCCTCATTTGTGTTGTTTTCATTTTGTGGTGGTGTCCGATGCAGATGTACGGTAATTATGTGTTGATGTACGATGTCTGAGTTACTGTGCGAATCTGTGGTAGACGCTGCATGCTGTGTCTTGTATTAATAAGTATGTTTCTTCTTCTTCTTATTATTATTATTACATTTATGATACACGCGTACGATATTAATGTGTTAGTGTACGATGTTATGCTACACAGTGTTATGTGGTGTGTTATATAGTACGTCTTTATTGACAGAAATGTATTATTTTTCCAAGGCCACAGAGATGACTAGCCGGGTTCCCAAGAGTGTTTCTCCCGTTAACGATCTGTTAATAGAACCGTAAAAACACCATTAAAAACCCGATTAACTTCAACTAGAACCTTTAGAATGTTGAAATCTTGTTAATCTGTCACTAGAACCGTAAAAACACCATTAAAAGCCGATTAACTTCAACTAGAATCTTTAAAATGTTGAAATCTTGTTAATCTGGTCACTAGAACTGTAAAAATACTCTTAAAAACTCGATTACCCTCAACTAGAATCTTTAGAATGTTGAAATCTTGTTAATCTGTCACTAGAACCGTAAAAATATTCTTAAAAACCCGATTACCCCCCAACTAGAACCTTTAGAATGTTGAAATCTTGTTAATCTGTCACTAGTACCATAAAAACACCCTTGAAAACACTCAGCTGTCATCACCACGGCTGTTTTCCAAGGCCACAGAGATGCCTAGCCGGGTTCTCAAGAGTGTTACACCCCCTTTTAATAATGTAGAAATCTCGTTAATCTGTCACTAGAACCGTAAAAACACCACTGAAAACCCGCTTCAGTTAGAGCCTTTGGAAAGTGGTGGAGGTCGGGGCGCTAAAGTGTAGCAGAATGGGGCCAGTGTACTTAGGAGTGTTTAGTAACATAGCGAAGCAGAGTAGGAGTTAGCAATCCAGTGGTAGCAGCTCTTGCCCCGCGAAGTTAGGGAACGAGTTTGTAAGGAAAATATTCAGCACCACATTAGCGCCGCTTCTCATCTACTTTCCAAAGGCTCTAGTTGGAGTGACACGGGTTTTTAAGGGTGTTTTCAAGATTCTAGTGAAAGATTAATAAGATTTCTACATTATTAACAGGAGAAACACTCTTGAGAACCCTGCTAGGTATCTCTGTGGGCTTGGAAAACAGCTGTGATGAGAGATTAAAGTGTTTTTACGGTTCCAGTGACAGATTAACAAGATTTCTACATTACTAACAGGAGAAACACTCTTGAGAACCCGGCTAGGCATCTCTGTGGCCTTGAAAACAGCCTTGGTGATAGAATAGTGTTTCCAAGAGTGTTTTTATGGTTCCAGTGACAGATTAACAAGATTTCTACACTATTAACAGGAGAAACACTCTTGAGAACCCGGCTAGGCATCTCTGTGGCCTTGAAAACAGCCTTGGTGATAGAGTAACAGTGTTTTCAAGAGTGTTTTTTACGGTTCCAGTGACAGATTAACAAGATTTCTACACTATTAACAGGAGAAACACTCTTGAGAACCCGGCTAGGCATCTCTGTGGCCTTGAAAACAGCCTTGGTGATAGAGTAAAGTGTTTTCAAGAGTGTTTTTACGGTTCCAGTGACAGATTAACAAGATTTCTACACTATTAACAGGAGAAACACTCTTGAGAACCCGGCTAGGCATCTCTGTGGCCTTGGAAAACAGTAAAAGAGAGAGAGAAGCGATTCCAAATAAGAGTACGATGAATACCAGGTGCAAGAGGCAAACGGTGTAGCAGTGAACGCGTTAGGAAACCAGTGGAAGTAACTCTGACCTGGCGGAGTTAGGAGTGTGACGGGTAGAGAGGAACACAGGGACGTTCCTAACTGCCACACCGATATCCAGGGGAGGAATGTGTGAGTCGATCTTGACCACACCACCCTAGCACGCATGCCCCTCCCCCCCCTCCCCCTCCCCATCTCTCCCCTCCCTCTCCCCTCCTCTCACTAATCGATTCCCCTTCCCTCTCTCCCCTCCCCTCTCTCTCTCTCTCTCTCTCTCTCTCTCTCTCTCTCTCTCTCTCTCTCTCTCTCTCTCTCTCTCTCTCTCTCTCTCTCTCACTATGGTAACGGTTTGAAGGTAAATGCATGACACACACAAACACACACACACACACACACACACACACCACACACACACACACACACACACACACACACACAGAGAGAGAGAGAGAGAGAGAGAGAGAGAGAGAGGGTTTTAAAGTATCTTATGGTATTACTTAAGTGATGAAGGGTGATAGTAGTAGTAGTAGTAGTAGTAGTTAATAGTAATAATAGTAGTAGCAATAGTAGTAATAATAGTGGTAGTAATAGTAGTAGTAGGAATAGTAGTAGTAGTAATAGTAGTAGAAGTGGTGGTGGTAGTAGTGGCGGTGGTAGCAGTGGTGGTGGTGGTGGTGGTGGTGTATCAGTCGCACAAGTCATAATTATTATAAATATATTCATCATTCGTATATTTCACCCCACAAGGCCACGTGGCCAGCCTCAGTCTCTTTTAACCTTTCTCCTCCCTATCACACTCTCAAGGGAACACATCTTCCCTACACTCCTGCCAGTCCTTAGGGAAAACACCTGCATCGCCTTTCTGTCGCTCCTTCATCTTCACTGGCCAGAATAAGAAGCTCTGTGATTGGCTCCTTCACCCCCACTCCAGGCACCTCACTGGTCATTTCTACACCTCAAATTGGTTACAGGTTACAGTTCACAGTCCAGTTTAGAGAGAGATTGGACAGGTTACAGTTCACAGTCAGTTCAGAGAGAGAGATCGGACAGGTTACAGTTCACAGTCAGTTCAGAGAGAGAGATTGGACAGGTTACAGTTCACAGTCAGTTCAGAGAGAGAGATTGGACAGGTTACAGTTCACAGTCAGTTCAGAGAGAGAGATTGGACAGGTTACAGTTCACAGTCAGTTCAGAGTCAGTCTTCAGAGAGAAAGTCAAGTATTCGTCACATCCGCCATAATCTCTGTGTCTCAGCATCACGCGTGTGCATCCCCTTCGTCATTAAATAAAAAAGAAGTCTTATAAACGTGTGTTCTTTTACTCGCAACGTCAACCATTACCCAGCCCACTACCCACGCCCTCAGCGCCACTATCAGTATGCTACTACCTGGTGCCGCAGTGACCGCCGCCATGCCAAGGATGTCACCGAACTCTCCTGACAAAGAACAAATCGAATAAGTGGTGGTGGTGGTGGTGGTGGTGGTGGTGGTGGTGGTGGTGGTATCATCATCAACTTCCTCTCTAAATAATCTTTTTTCTCGTATTGCTCAACTCTCTCTCTCTCTCTCTCTCTCTCTCTCTCTCTCTCTCTCTCTCTCTCTCTCTCTCTCTCTCTCTCTCTCACACACACACACACACACACACACACACACACACACACGCACACACACACACACAAACACATACAGTGGTATACTACCTTTTCTTCTTTCGTTGTGTGTGTGTGTGTGTGTGTGTGTGTGTGTGTGTTGCAGCACACAATTAATGAACACCAGCGGTGTCACACCAAAAGCTTCCCGCGCGATGGTGGTGCACGTGATGACCGTGAGCGAGCACGGGCGCGCGGTGGCGGTGGCGCTGGGTGGCTGCAGCTGCCTGCTGGCCCTGGTGACCACGCTGCTGCTGCGGGCCGCACCGCCCCCGCCCCCCACCGCCGCCATCCTGGACCACGTGCTGCCCCACGCCGCCTATCCTCCCCTGCTGGCCGCGCGCGCCCTGCTGGGGGGACGGCGCCCCGGCCTGCACCTGCTGGCCGCCACGAGTGACGCAGCGGTGGCGGTGGTGGGGGTGGCCCTGGTGGTGGTGGGGGGCAGGCCCGCAGGGCGAGGCGCACACCGCAGCCTGCTGGGGGCGGCGCGCTGGGGGCTGCGGGCACAGGCCATGGTGGCGGCGGCCAGCGCGGCGGCGTGGGTAGTGGTGGCTTGCTGGAGCGGCCTGCTGTCCATTGGTGAGGCCAAGCAGCGTTGGCTGGCCCTGGAGGTGGCCCACGCCAGGGACGCTGCGCGCCACGCCGCCCTCGAGGACGTGCAGTTCTTCCTGGGTTGCTGCGGCCACGGGTGGGGCGACGACCCCGCGGCGTGGCTGCTGAACAACAGCGCCGTGCCGCCCTCCTGCTGCCGCCCGGACAATCCTCTCCCTGTCTGCACGAGGACCTGAGGGCCTACCAGGCGACGCGCGGCGTGGTGTGGACGCGCGAGCTGCCCCGCGTGCTGCACCTCAGCTCGTGCCCCGAGAAAGCCTTACGCTGGGTGCGCGAGCGCGCCATGCACGTGGTGGTGGTGGTGGTGCTGACGGTGACGCAGCACATCCTGGTGGCGGGCGCCGCGCTGTCAGCCCTGCAGAACGCCGCGCGCAACAGAGACCCCCTGGCTCCCGCCCCTGCCTCCGCCCTGGCCAACGCCTTCCGCCACCCCCTGCCCATGGCGCAGTGCTGACCCTGCTGAGCGGTGCTGCCGCCACGCCCCCTCGCCGCCTGTGCCGCGCGGTCCCTTCGCTCACCTGCCTGACTGGTTCTTCTGGTTGTCTGGGCGTGGCCGAGCTGCCCGCTGCACACGTTCGCTACATGTTTACTGTCACGTTACTGAAATAAGCGATACTCAGTTAAGTTTTTAAATATATTAATGAATATTGGTAACGTTAGTACAGAAAGGGCGTGCGCTGCGTGGCTGGCAGAATGACAGTCGTTGCACGATGCCACGTGTCCCTCCAGCTCTTTATGTTTCCCTTGTTCCTTTTTCCTCTTCTTTGTTTTCTTGTCTCGGTTTTCTTCTCCTTATTTCGTTTTTCCTCTTTTTTTTTGTAACATGTTAATTTAACATAAGGTTATCACAGCCTGTGTGGTTCTCTGCCTCACCTGTGTGACCTCCTGCCTCACCTGTGTGGTCCCCTGCCTCACCTGAAGGGAGTGGTTTCATTGCAAACAAGGAAAGCAATAGAAGTAATCATGTTTACTGCATGCAAGTAGCTACAACACACTTGACACACAAGAGTATACAGCAACATTAGGAACACACACAGTAATTAGTATGCATACACAATTGTCTCAAGGGAAACATCAAGGGTGACCTAAGCAAAATCCTCAGGGTCAGTAATCGGGGCAGGACAAGAAGTAACGGGTTCAAGCTTGATAAAGTTATGTTGAAAAAAGAGACAGGAAGGAATTTGTTCTGTAAGTGGTGAATGACTGGAGCACACTCAGTAGTCAGTGATGAAGCCTCCCCCTGAAAGAGTTGAAGTCACAGGCAGGGAGAAATATAGAAGCAGGCAGGGAGTTCAGGAGTGTACCAGTGAAAGGGGTGAAAGAGTAGAAATAATGGTTAACTCTTGCATTAGGGAGGTGGACAGAATAGGGGTGAGAGAAAGTGAGAAGGACAGTGAAAGAATAAAAGATATGCAAGGATTCATCAGAGGAGAACAATACACTGTTTATTGCCACCAACACGTGTATTACAATAAACTTGAGCTTAACACTAACTGACAAAACAAAAGGACCAACCGTACACACAAGAAAAGGAAGTTTACATTTGATATGAAAGCGACATTAATGATTACAAAAAGAATCAAAGAGAATTACAGATCATACAAATTCTAATTGGTGTTGAGGAGACATCGGATAATGATCATTGTGGACAGAAAGGAAACAAGAGGAATTAAAGGCAACACTGCTGACAACAGGCTTTTGACAAGTTACTGAACATTGATGAACACAACACCAAAGAGAATTTTGAACCTTACAACTTACAAGAGGTTTTCCTGAGAGACTGATGTCAGGTTCACCTACAAACACAAGTCTACGGGAATTACAGACAACAGACGAAAGACTGAAGTAACGTTGATGAATACAGAAGAAGCAAAGAACCACACAGCTTATACAGTACAATAAATACAACATACAAGAGGTTCTGATGAGGCTCAGATAACGTTCACTTACAGACACAAGAGTCGAAGGCAGTGATGGACAACACAACTGACAGGTTCTGACAAAGCCTTCTGCATACTAACCTAACCTCCACCTTCATACCTAATCCATCATTATACAAGGCACTAGATTCTACAACGGTTCTGTGCCGCACCTCCACTTCTTCCCTGAGGCTCTAGTTGAAATGACACGGGTTTTTAATAGTGTTTTTTTTTCTTTTTTTTTTTTACGCTTCTAGTAACAGATTAACAAAATTTCTACATTATTTATAGAAGAAACGCTCTTGAGGACTCCGCCAGTCACCTCTATGGTCTTGGAAAACAGTCGTGGTGAGAAAGCAGACTGTTTTCAAGGGTGTTTTTACGGTTCTAGCGACAGATTAACAAGATTTCTACATCATTAACAGGAGAAACGCTCTTCAGAACCCAGCAAATCATCTCTTTGGCCTTGAAAAATAGTCTAGGTGTGGGAGCAGAGCGTTTCAGAATACGTGACCTTTACTTGGGGTGAGGCGCGGGCAGGGGGGTGAGGTAGATGTCCTCAGTGCCATCCTCACAAATGGTGGCAGCGTCGTTCACTTCCTGATATACTGGATCGTGATCTGCCGCCTTGTAGTACTGAACGCTGATTGGGTCTTCGTAGGTTCCTGAGTTGTACGCCTTCTGACTGTCAACATTTTCATAAACTCCTTCATTTGTCTTGTAACCATCATCATTTTCATTGACTATTTCAGCATTTTGGTACAGCACTGAGTCATCTGCCTGGTTGTGAGCCCTGCCAGCTTCCACCACATTCCAGTACACACCACAACTGTCACCCACCACTGCAGGCTCTCCACTCCCGTCCCCTCCTCCTAGCCCCTCATATGTCTCATCCTCCACAGTGGCAGCCATCACATCATCATACACTACATCTGGGCACATCCTCGAGTCATCCACTCTGGTAACATCCATTACGTCATCATAAACTAGTTCATTTTCACTCTCCACGTCATCCACATTACTAGCCCCTTGCTCTCTCTGCCACGTCATCCACCTGTCATCCAGCACTTCATAAGCCCCATTTCCACCCAGTAAGTCATCCACCTTTTCGTATGCGTCATCATCCACGTTACTCCAGGTCATCACATCATAGGTAGGTTCCTCAGTGCCCTGCGTGTGTGGAGGGGCGAGGGAGTGGAGTGAGCCGGAGAAGTGTGGGTATGTGCGCTGGGTTGGTGTGGGTTTGTGTGGGCGTGGGGGTTCGTGTGGGCGTGGCTTGCTTCCCGTCTCTGGACCTGCAGAGGAAAAGAACTGTGATGTCAGATGATTGGCATATTGTTAGTGGTGGTGATGGTGGTGGTGGTGGTGGTGGTGGTGGTAAAGATGATAATGGGAATATTTTCTCTTTCTCTTCTTTCTCCAGTTTCTCGTTGTACTTCTCACTAACCTGACCTGGCCTAACTACTACTACTACTACTACTACTACTACTACTACTACTACTACTACTACTACTACTACTACTACTACTACTACTACTGCTACTACTACTACTCTCTGCTTACTCATCATTCATTATCACACGCAGAAAAAGCGGATCTCCTTCACATCCTGCCTGACGCCACGCATCAAACACGTATTGCTTAACCCTTTGTTCTTTCGCTAGGACCTTCAAAGGCAAAGGGTTCTCCATCTTCTAACAATATCTCTGAGAATCAATTCCTTCCTATCTCTTTCTTAAACCTATTTATTTATTTATTTTTTTTTCAATCTTGAACCCGTTATTTCTTGTTCTATCCTGGTTAGCGATCCTGAGAATTTTGCTTGCGTCTCTTGTACGACTTACAGACTTCTATCAGTCCCCTCTAACCTACGTTTCTCTGAGGAATGTAAATTTAACAGCCTCAATCTCGTTTCGTAAGGAATACCCCTCATCCCCTGTATCCTTTTAGTCATTCTCCTCTGTACTGATTCTACATTCTTCCTGTATTATGGACCAGAACTGCACAGCGTAGTCTAGATGAAGCCTAACCAGCTTGGTTGGGTTAGGCTGCATAAAGTTTGGTTAGGTTAAGTTATATTAGGCTTAATTATGTTTGGTTTGGTTAGGTTACATCAGGTTTGGTATAGTAAAGGTATCTTTTATCTATGGATTTGGTTAGATTACATAAGGTTAGCTTAGCTTGGGTCAGGTTAGGTCAGGTTAGGTTACGTTGCATTAGGTTAGGCTACCCTTGGTTAGGTTAAGTTACGTTAGGCTACATTATATAATCTTAGCTAACTTAAGCTAACCTGAATTGATAATTTTGGTGTTAAAAACATGGTCATGGCGATTGAGTTATAGTAAAAATAGATAAAGGTACACACACACACACACACACACACACACACACACACACACACACACACACACACACACACTTACACGTTTGTGATGCCTGTTTCCGGCGGTGTAATGCAGGACACACCATCTTCACCCACACCACCCTCACCACACACCCCACAGTAGCCACTGCCCCCACCACTGACACCACCACCACCACCACCGCCGAGGTAGGGAGAAGCTGTGTGGCGTGTAATCTGGCACATTTGGGAGTAGCAACAGCAGCAGCATCAGTAGTAGTAGCAGTAGTAGTAGTAGTAGTAGCAGTAGTAGTAGTAGTAGTAGCAGTAGTAGTATTAATAGCAGTAGAGACGACATGAAGACTTTTGAAATAATGCAATGGTTTATCTGGGAGTTTCTCTAGCGTGCAATTCCCAGCCGGAGAATTCTTGCGCCACTTCGACTTGCCGTGAGCCGAGGCGCGGAGCAGCCGTGCCTTGCTGCTATGGCTCTCTTCGCCGAAACCTATCCACATGCACTGCCCAGCCAACATGGCAAGCGTTATGTGGCCCCGAATCCCGCACAACAACACCACCTCAAACCAGGAGTTTTTAGAGAGACAGTAACTGATGTTGGTGAAGGACGCAGTCACGGTCCACTCAGCTGTTTGGCACTCGATTGTCACCCCCTGGAATTGCAGTGATGGATGCAGGTACGTTTTCCATCCTTCGTAATGATCAAAATTTTCGATTAACGTTAGTGTGTTTAGCGTTACGTTGCCTCCGCCTAAGAACAAATCAGCTGACTGGCACAGCGGTGACGTGAGGGCCGTGCCTAGTAGCAGTGGTAGTAGTAGTAGTGGTAGTAGTGATGGTGGTGGTGGTGGTGGTGGTGGTGGTGGCGGTGGTAACACTGTGGTTTTCATGTCTTCTTCAGGTGAATGTACTTACAAGACTAAAAGCCATAGGAAGTCCGGTGATATAGTGAACACACACACACACACACACACACACACACACACACACACACACACACACACACACACACACACACACACACACACACACACACACATACACACACACATACATGTACCTCACCTTCATCCTGTGTCTCCCTCACACACACTCAACAGCTCCAGTTGGAGAGTGTGCAGAAAAGGGCGTGCAGGGTCATCCTTGGCCCTGCATACACCACCTGTGAAGAAGTCCTGACCACCCTGAGTCTGTCCAGGCTATCCACCAGGCACCGAGAGGCTCTGGAGAAGTTTGGAAGGGGACTGCTGCATCATCCACGCCTCCGACACATGCTGCCGCCTGACGCGCCTCGCCCGGTCCGTGCCACCAGACACCACAACAAGATAACGCCCCTGAAGGCGCCGCGCACGGACCGGTACAGACTCAGCGAGATTCCCACCATGGTGCGACCCATCAATCAATAGTACTTCCCTTCTAGATTAGACTTACCTTTAGGATTAATGTTAAGTATTTCCCCACCCCCTCTCTACATTTTCACTTCGTTAACTGCCTAAATAATAAACCGTTTATTATTATTATTATTATTATTATTACACACTCACACACCATATCTCCCCATCAGCTTAGTAATGTAGTAGTGCTGGTGGTGGTAGAAGTTGTAGCAGAAGTAGTAGTAGTAGTAGTAGTAGTAGTAGTAGTAGTAGTAGTAGTAGTAGTAGTAGTAGTAGTAGTTGTAGTAGTTATAGTAGTAGTAGTAGTAGTAGTAGTAGTAGTAGTAGTAGTAGTAGTAGAAGTAGTAGTAGATGTAGTAGTAGTAGTGTTTGCTGTTGTTGTTTTTATGTAGGAGGGACACCGGCCAAGGGCAACAAAACTGCAATAATAAAAATAATAATAAAAAAAATAAATAAAAAAAAAGCATTGAGGTGCCGGTCCCAGAATAAAGTCCAAAGTGATCATCAGAAATTGAAGGATAAGTGTGCTGAAACCTCCCTCGTGAAGGAATTCAAGGCACAGGAAGGTGAAAACACAAATGCAGGCAGGGAGTTCCAGAATTTACCAGAGAAAGGGATGAGCGATTGAGAATACTGGTTAACTCTTGCATTAGAGAGGTGGTCAGAATAGTGGTGAGAGAAAGAAGAAAGTGTTGTGCAGCAAGGCCACGAGAGGAGGGGAGGCGTGCAGTTAGCAAGATCAGAAGAGCAGTTAGCGTGAAAATAGCGGTAGAAGACAGCTAGATATGCAACACTGCGGCGATGAGAAAGAGGCTGAAGACTGTCAGTTAGAGGAAAGGAGTTGATGAGACGAAAAGCTTTTGATTCCACCCTGTCTAGAAGAGCAGTATGAGTGGAACCCCTCCCCCCACCCCGTACATGTGATGGATAAGGCCCTTGTACAGAGTTAGCAGCTGGGGGGATGAGAAAACTGGTGGAGACGTCTCAGAACATCATAGAAACTGTTTAAGCTACAGATTAGATGTGAAGTTTGCAGTTTAGATTATAAGCAAAGGGCAGACCAAGGATGTTCAGTGTGGGACTCTCTCTCTCTCTCTCTCTCTCTCTCTCTCTCTCTCTCTCTCTCTCTCTCTCTCTCTCTCATTAATGTTGACTGATAATGAGATAAGAAATGAGATGAAAAGGTAGGTAAATGATTATGTAGATAAATAAACAAACAAACAAACAAATAAATAAATCCGTGAACAAAGAGTAAGAAAGAAAAATAAAGGGAATATGAATAAGAGGAAAAATAAAGGAAATTATGCGCCGAAGAAGAGGCAGAAAGAAATAAAAAGAAAAGAAAGAGAAGATATATAGAAGAAAAAGAAAAAAAGGAAGAAAAGAAAGATTTGAAGAAGGAAAAAGAGAGAAAGATTTAAACAAAGAAAGAAAGAAAGGAGTGAAAAGGGAAAGATGGAAAGAAAAAAAAAGGAAGAAAAGGAGAAAATAAAATAAATAAAGGAAAAAGAAAGAAGGGAAAGGAAGAGGAGCCAAGGAAGAAGAATAGAAAGAAACAAATAGAAAAAGAAATAAAAACAAATAAAACGGAAAAAAAAATAATGAGAGAGAGAGAGAGAGAGAGAGAGAGAGAGAGAGAGAGAGAGAGAGAGAGAGAGAGAGAGAGAGAGAGAGAGAGAGAGAGAGAGAGAGAGACAGAAGGAAAAAAGAATGTAAAAAATGTAATAAAAAAGAAGAGCATTCCATTCTTGAAATATGAAAGAATTTACAAAGAACAATCAATCGAGGCAAACTTCTCAAGACAAAAAGAAAAAAAGAAGAAAAAAAAATGCGCATATACAAAAATACTCATGAAATAAAATAAAATAAAAGGAAAATAAAAGTGAGAATAAAGCAATAACATAAAAGAAAATAATATATAAAACAGATTTGTAACCCCGTAAAAAAAATCTCCAATTCAAGATCGTCCGACCACGATGAACACAAGCTACAAAAGTGGAATCTCCGTCACCCGAAGATTCAATCGCAATTATCCACGATCATCTAGCACACCATAGCTCCTGAAAAGGTAGCATATCCCTCAATACACACTTCAGGTATCGGGCGACACCTGGAATTACCCATGGCCCGGAGAGTACAGTGGAAATAAGAGAAAACTAGGTGTGAACGATGAGACCTTTTCCTTCCACCATTACGCAACACAACAGGTAATCTTAACAAAAACCACGGTACATTTCCGTCAGTATATTTCACAGGTAATATATATATATGGCATTTTATAACTTTTAAAATACTCTTCATATATCATACACTTCTTGTCTTCAGCAGTATCTTTAAGGAAGGATTATCGTACAGTTTATACAGCGATGGTATACTGTGCATTGTGGTAAGGCTCGTTGGAAAGATATGAGGTACAGTTATGTGATCTGTTGGTATTAGTTAACCTACATTATTATTATTATTATTATTATTATTATTATTATTATTATTATTATTATTATTATTATTGTCAGTCACGCGTGGTCAAAATTAACTTCTGGTAGATTTGTTGTGCTTCGAATGGATGTAGTAACTGTTGAAAGCCTAAGTCAATGGTGTGTGTGTGTGTGTGTGTGTGTGTGTGTGAAAATAAATAAACGATTGGACTTAAAAGTATCAAGAAAATTTATCGTTTCGTTTATTTATTTATTTATTTTGAGTCATTTTCAGAACCTGCTTTCATTTAAGTGTATTTTATTTATTTATTTTATCTATACCGGCAGTTTTTAGGAATGCTGTTGTGTCTTGTAGGGCGTGATGAGGGAAGCCATATTGATTTCGTGTGTGTGTGTGTGTGTGTGTGTGTAAAGGGGCTGTTTTATTTATTTATTTATTTTTGTGTACTTTAAATTAGCTGTTTTTATTTATTTATTCATTTATTTGTATCACTGATAGCATTTTATTTGTTGACGTATCATTTGTAACACACACACACACACACACACACACACACACACACACACACTAACTTCCTTTCATTCTCCTTTGCATTTCCTTTTTCTATTAATTTCCTTAACTTCCTCTTCTCCTTTGGCCACATTTCTCTTCCTTTCATCCTCCTCTGTGCCTCTCATTCTTCCCGTTTCTGCCTCTTCCCTTCTTCCTTATCCCTCACCATATTTTCATTCTCTCTCTCTCTCTCTCTCTCACACACACACACACACACACACACACACACACACACACCAATCTAGCACAGGTAATACTCGTACAAACACCTTTAATTAAGCAGGGTAGGAAAGGCAGGGTAAAGATCTTAATTTATAAGCTTATAGAACTGAAAATTACTTAAAAAAAACACCATAATTACTTAGTTAAAACTGAAAGATACACAAAGATGATCTCCCGCAAGCCTACAGGAGTGAAAATTACTTTGAAAACTGTCTTAATTACTTAGGTGCGACTGAAAGACACTCTCCCACAAACCAATGGGACATAATTATTTAGTTAAGAGTGGAAAATACAATCACTTCTTCACAAGCCTGTAGGACTGAAAATATCCGAAAAATAATGAAAACGCCTTACAGGAAGAACTGCAACCCACACAGTACCTCTTCCACAAGCTTGCAGAGTGAAAGTGACTCGGAAAATACTGGAAATAACTTAGGAAATAGTGAAGGTGGTTTAAGAATGACTGAATAACACACACTACCTCTCCCACAAGCTTGCAGAGTGAGTGACACAGAAAACACTGGAAATAACTTAGGAAATAGTGAAGATAGCTTGAGAATGACTGAATAACATGCAGTAGAGTGAAAGTGACTCGGAAAATACTGGAAATAACTTAGGAAATAGTGAAGGTGGTTTGTGAATAAATAACACACAGCTTGCAGGAGAGAAAGTGACTTGGAAAACACTTAAAATAACTTAGAAAATAGTGAAGATAGTTTGAGAATGGCCGAATAACACGCAGCACACTCCTGACTCGGAAAACACTCAAGATAACTTAGAAAATAGCAAAGGGAATTTAAGAATGAATGAACAACGTGCAGTACCTCCCCCACAAGCTTAAAGGATCTGAACACAGTCTTCACAGGGCACAATAAGCTTAAAGAGCTGAACAGTGCTTAGGAAAACAGTGAAAGTAATGCAGGAAAAAGTGAAAAACATACATTAATTCTTGTCACAGCTTACGTCAAGGTTGAAAATGACACGGAAAATATTGAAAAGAATGTTTACTCTTGCACACGAACAGCTAAGAGAGACACGGTTGAAAGTTTGGGAAAGACCAGAAAAAACGATAACTGTTCGAGACGCAAGGCAGACTAACACGACCCAAGGTGACTTAGCAAACACTGAAAGACTTAATTGTTATAGGAGTTATAGCAAACACTGAAAGACTTAATTGTTATAGGAGTTAAAATGACTTAGAACTGAAAGAGAAAAAAAAAAAAAATATTACAGAGATAAAACTCAATTGATATAGAATGACAACTAACAGGCCACTTGAAAACAGCCTTAGAAAACTTGATTGGCATGAAGACAACAGCCAGACAAACAGGGTAACTTAGAAACCACTCGAAAATTTAACTGCCAAAGCAACAGAACCAGAAATAACTTGAAGATTTAGATATTACAAACTTTTCTTCCTTCCTTTTTTTTCCCCCTTTTCTTTTCCTCACTTAATCTCTTCTTCTTTCACACACACACACAGTCATACACTGAAACTCAGAAATCACTCACTATTTAATTATCACAGGGACAGAACCAAAACGACACTAACGACTGAATTGGTCACTCAAACACCACGCCTTAATTAGCTCCGTTTGTGCCCGCGGTTGTTTACGTAAAAGAATAACAGTAGATGAATATATATATGCTTTCTTTTATTCTCTATGTATTATGCATAAACACACACACACATACACACACACACACACACACACATGCAGACAGACAAACACCTTGCATAATTAATATATCTTAATATATCTGTACCATCAGTGTTCACCAGGCTGTCGTAAATTTTTTCTTTCATATGCAACTTCAAATTATCTTAGGTTCTTTCTCTGTAAAATATACCACACTATTAGTAGTAGTAGTAGTAGTGAGGATAGTGTCTTGTATATCCTGTCTTATACGCAGATCTTCACTATTCACTATTCATCATTTCAGATTAGCTCGGCCACCACTGCCGCCCTGCATCACCATCCATTGCACAACTCAGGCCTGTCAACACCAAGCCGGCAAGCAACACCACCGTTTAAGCCCACACTAAGCCAGCAAGCAACACCACTGTCTAAGCCCACACCAGCCGTCCACACCGACACCCTCCAGCTCCCACGGTGATGCCTCGAGCCCGCAGACATTGATAAACCCATTGTACCTATAATCCTTAGCATCTCTCACACACACACACACACACACACACACACATGGACCACTGTACCACACCCCAGCTGGCCACACACACCCCCACAGCACACACTGACTCACCCCCTCTTCTTCAAAACCAGACTGTTCCCTCCCCCTATTGAAGTGAGTAAACCTAAACATGAACTTTAAAACCTTACAATATTAAATGTGTGTTCGTTTTGTCTATAACCTCCATTGAAATATAGGTAGATGAATCAGATAAATGACAATATAGGTTTATTTTGTGTCTATAAGCAAGATGTTTGCTCACCTGCAATTAAGGTAAACTAGACCAGGTGAATAGTGATGGTATAGATTTTAAGTTTTTATATATATATATGTGTTGTCATTCATTCATTTATTCACATTGATATAGTATTCTTTAGTGGTCCATTGAAAAGATATAGAGATCATTTTACATATTATTCTGAGAGAGAGAGAGAGACACAGCTAACATTTAATTTTTGTCATTCTGTTGATTCTCTCTCTCTCTCTCTCTCTCTCTCTCTCTCTCTCTCTCTCTCTCTCTCTCTCTCTCTCTCTCTCTCTCTCTCTCCTTTTTTAAACTTTCCTTTCCTCTGTCTTCTTTCCTCCTCCTCCTCCTTTCCTTCACTTCCTCCAGTTAAATCCTCTTCTTTACTTCATTTCCCTCCTCCTCCTCCTCTTTCTTCCCATATATCATCTTGACTTCTACATCCTCCTCCACCTCCTCCTCTTGTTCTTGTTGTTCTTCCTCTTTCAAGTAAATATATCTTTTAATTCCTCTCTTCCCTCATTACCCTTAGTATCTCTCCTCCTCCTCCTCCTCCTCCTCTTTCCAGCACAGATCTCTTCTAAATTCCTCTCTCCTCCTCCTCCTCTTTGACAATCATTCATTATATCTTCTCTTCTAACCCTCACTTGCTTCAATACCTCTCCTCCTCCTCCTCCTCCTCCTCCTCCTCCACCTTCTACTCCAGCACGGTGTCTGTCAGAAGCACCTCATCTTCAGTGGCCTGCCTTCTAAATTTGGGCTGGGAGAGAAGGTAGGTGACCAGACCAGCAAACACGGCCACACACAGCCCTGTCACGTTCACCAGCACAGACTCGGATCCAACGCTCCTGTGGGGGTACTTTAGGTTAGAGACAAGATAAGGAAAGATTGATAAATAGGAATAAGAGGTGATAAAGGCAGGGAGTGTATGTCAACTGAATAAAGCAGGGAATGAATATAGGAATGAAGGTGACAAGGATAGGCTACATTGTGTGGCGGTGACAAAACAGCGCCAGTCACGTCACCGCACAGACACTGAACGCTAACCCTATAATCATCACTGGCCATTTTCGCTGTGGCTGTGAGGGAGGGGGGAGATGCACTTAGAGATGCCAGTAAGTCATTTTGCCCCAGCACATTTGTTATCCTTGCTGGGAGGCCTACGGTAATGCCCCAAGCAGCGTACGTCACCGCCATTTAAGACGAGTTCGCTGACTGTAAGGGACTGTGATTTGTAAATATACTGTGAACTGTGAGAGAGAGACTAGATAAATGGCCAGTGTCCTTCCTACATAAAAAATAAATAAATAAAAAGTAAAGGCAAGAAGCAATAGAGGGAAGGAAAGAAGGAATAAACAAAAAAATGATGAAACACACACACACTTACTGCACAAATATAGCCTTCTCAGACAGGCCAAGCAGGGTGGAGGTGATGGCGCCGGCAAAGATGAAGAGGCCAAAATACTGGTGGAGAGGCAGGTAGGCTGCGCGTAAGCTTGACCTCAGGCCGGGGAACAGAAACGTCAGAAGGCCAGCCAGCCACTGTGTGCAGACCAGAGTAGGTTAGAGGGGCGGTTTTCAAGAGTTTTTATGGTTCTAGTGACAGATTAACAACATTTCTACACTAAAGGCTCTAGTTGAAGTGACGTGGGTTTTTAAGGGTGTTTTTATGGTTCTAGTGACAGATTAACAACATTTCTATACTCTAAAGGCTCTAGTTGAAGTGACGCAGGTTTTTATGGTTCTAGTGAGATTACCAAGATTACACTAAAGGCTCTAGTTGAAGTGACGGGTTTTTAAGGATGTTTTTATGGTTCTAGTGACAGATTAACAAGATTTCTTCATTCAAAAGGCTCTAGTTGAAAGTGACGGGTTTACAAGGGTGTTTTTATGGTTCTAGTGACAGATTACCAAGATTTCTACACTAAAGGTTCTAGTTGAAGTGATGTGGGTTTTTAACCCTTTCAGTGCTCCGGACCACGATCGTGGTCCCATATTTGACGAGCAACATAATTAAATTGCGCGCCTCCTGGCTGCTGCTTGTGGCCAGCTGACACTCCCATCTTCGCTCGACTCATGGGACGTGCCACTCGTTGTGTGATTAGGAAAATATAATCACAATGGCAATCACACCGTAAGGTATCAGATACCCCTTTTTTTTCACAATTATTATTATTTCCAGACGTCGCTAGCGGCTATTTGTGCATTTTTTTACTGAAATAACATGAATAATGATAAAATCTTGTTGTTTGAGAGCAGATATGCCAGATATAATTCATTTATTGGTAGTATAATGCGTATTTCGTATATTACCATATATAGGCATGTATATCATCGCTCATGTCTTCCTCTCGCTATTATTGTTTACATAAATCTTACATGGTAACACCACTGAAACAAAGGAGGAGGATTGTATGGGACCCTTGTACATTCTGGAGCAATTTTGAGCAACTGGAGCTCAAATCAGGTGGAAAATACTGCGTAATTTAGAGAGAAATGCTGCATAAGTTGCGGCGGGAAATAACCACCCACTACGATGGCAACACTCGACAGCGCACAACGTATCGCCAGAAATACAACTTCCCATCATTATTGCATCCCTTTCCAGGCTGAGTACAGACCTAAATTTTTCACAGTGGATGCGTAGAACTCTATTATGCATGAAAATATGATTCTTTTCCATTTTTACAAACCGATTTTTCGGCCGGATTTGCGTATCACAGACATGATCCAAAAACCTATTTGCGACCTGAAGGGGTTAAGGGGGTTTTTATGGTTCTAGTGACAAATTAACAAGATTTCTACATTAAAGGCTCTAGTTGGAGTGAAGTGTGTTTTTAAGGGTGTTTTTATGGTTCTAGTGAGAGATTAACAAGATTTTTACACTCAAATGACTCTAGTTGAAGTGACGCGGGTTTTTAAGTGTTTTTATGGTTCTAGTGACAGATTAACAAGATTTCTACACTCTAAAGGCTCTAATTGAAGTGACGCGGGTTTTTAAGGGTGTTTTTATGGTTCTAGTGACAGATTAATAAGATTTCTACACCCAAAAGGCTATAGTTGAAGTGACATGGGTTTTCAAGGGTGTTTTTACGGTTCTAGTGACAGATTAATAAGATTTCTACACTCAAAAGGCCTTAGTTGAATTGACACGGATTTTTAAGGGTGTTTTTGCGGCTCTGGATTTCTACATTACTATGGTTGTTGTTGTTAGTTTAATTTTCCTTCAAATTTGTTGGTTCATCATTTATTTTGCTTCTCTGATTATTGTTTTATTATTATTATTAATATACTACTACTACTACTACTACTACTACCAGCAATAAATAGCCAAGCCTTTTCCTGTCATATACTATCACCTACTGCCCTATCATAAATACTACTACTACTACTACTACTATTGATAAACACACACACACACACACACACAAATATAATCAACACTACTACTACTACTACTACACAGACCTGGCAGGCAAAGAGGATAACAGTAGCAAGGCCGATCCAGGAGTGGAGGGAATGCATGTTAGCGAAGCCCTTGCTGTCGTGGAACTTAAACACTGCCACAAGGCCCACCACTGCACACACCAGCGCCGACACCATCACCACGGCATGCACCACCTTCAGCTTCCTCTTGCGCTCTGACCGGAAGCCACGGTAGATGAGGGCACCTGTGGAGTGTTGGGTTAGGTTAGGTTGGGTTTGTTTAAGGTTAAGTTAGGTTAGGTTTGGTTCGGTTTGTTTAAATTAGGTTTGTTCAAGGTTAGGTTAGGTTAAGTTAGGTTTGTTTAAGGTTTGATTAAGATTAGATTATGTTTGGCTTGTTTTAGTTAGGTTAGGTTCGGTTTGTTTAAGTTAGGTTTGTTCAAGGTTAGGTTATGTTAAGTTAGATTTGATTAAGATTTGATTAGGTTAAGTTAGGTTTTAGGGTAGGTTGTTTAAGTTAGGTTAGATTAAGTTAGGTTAGGTTAGTTTAGGTTAGATTTAGTTAGGTTAGTTTAGGTTAGGTTAGTTTAGGTTAGATTAAGTTAGGTTAAACTGATAAATTTATGGTTTTAATTGTTTGTTTATTGATAATTGTGCCTGTGGAGTGCTGTTTGCATAGGTTAGATCAGATTAGTGAAAATTTAGTTTTTTTTTATTATTAATTACCTTTCATATTTAGTTATGTTAGGCTGGGCTGGTGGGAATTTATGAGGTTTTATTTATCAATGTATATTTTTTTAAATTTCTATTAGTAATGTGGAAATCTTGTTAATCTGTCACTAGAACCGTAAAAACACCCTTGAAAACACTGCCTTCCCACCACAGCTGTTTTCCAAGGCCACAGAGATGCCTAGCCTGGTTCTCAAGTATTTCTCCTGTTAATAATGTAGAAATCTTGTCAGTCTGTCACTAGAACCGTAAAAACCCTTGAAAACCCATGTCACTTCAACTAGAGCCTTTGGAAAGTAGTGTAGATGCAGTGCTGAAGTGCTGCAAAATACAGCCTTTAGTCTAATGCTGAAAATACTCGGCAGGCAAGTGACCCGACTTCTCTGAGGACGCCAAACAAGGGCAAGAAGTGACAGGGGCAGCTCGGGTTACTGTCAGCTGAGGTGAGGTAATCCTGCTGTCTTGTGTAATAAAAATCTTGGTTACTCTTGTTGTCTTTCAATCTGGCGACATGTCCACTACATTCCAAAGGCTCTAGTTGAAGCTACATCCAAGGGTGTTTTTACGGTTCTAGTGGCAGATTAACACGATTTCCACATTATTAACAGGAGAAACACTCTTGAGAACCCGGCTAGGCATCTCTGTGGCCTTGGAATACAGTCGTGATAAGAATACTGGCCAATGTTGTGGTGAGTCTGGACACGACAAGAGGAAGAGAAGTGTGAGAGGTTGAGGTACTTGTTAGGAGAGGAGTGGTAAGGCTGTGGAAGGCCTGGGGAGGGTGTGTGGAGGAGGACAGGACAAGGAGACCAGTGGAGAGGCTGTGGAAGGCATGGGGAGGGTGTGTGGAGGAGGACAGGACAAGGAGACCAGTGGAGAGGCTGTGGAAGGCATGGGGAGGGTGTGTGGAGGAGGACAGGGCAAGGAGACCAGTGGAGAGGCTGTGGAAGGCATGGGGAGGGTGTGTGGAGGAGGACAGGACAAGGAGACCAGTGGAGAGGCTGTGGAAGGCCTGGGGAGGGTGTGTGGAGGAGGACAGGGCAAGGAGACCAGTGGGAAGACCTGGGAAGGGTGTGTGGAGGAGGATTGGACAAGATCAGTGGTATAACAATCAGATTTCTTTAGTCATTTCATCCTTACTGTTACTTATACAACTTTTTATTCAAGTTTATGATGGAGATTTGTCACACACACACACACACACACACACACACACACACACACACACACACACACATATATAACTGGTATTAGACACAATGAAACTTTTCTTGGTCTTTCACAATACAACGGTTAGGTAACACACACACACACACACACACACACACACACACACACACACACACACACACACACACACACACACACACACACACACACACACACACACACACACTAGATAAAGAGATGGTTTAGAAAATAATAAATCTAACTTTGCTATTCTTCAAGATTTATACAGAATACCAAACCTTAAGTTGTGTGTATAGAAAGGCTGATATACAGAGAAATCAGAAGTCGAACAGATAAAACAGCTTCTAGGATGTTAGGTGTTCTGAATCGTCTCCGCCAGTTTTTCTCATCCCCCCCCTGCCCCCAGCTGCTAATTCTGTACATGTATGGAGTATGCTTCACATGGTGGGGGGGGTTCCACTTGTACCGCTCTGCCATACAGGGTGGAATCAGAATCTTTTCGTCTTATCAACTCTTCTCTGTCTTCAACTCTCTCTCTCTCTCTCTCTCTCTCTCTCTCTCTCTCTCTCTCTCTCTCTCTCTCTCTCTCTCTCTCTCCTCTAACTGACTGTCTTCACCCTTTCTTTTAACATCAACTCCAGAAAAAAAAAATCTCCAGAAAAATCAGGAGACAAAAAGAAGACACCCAGGAAAATCAGAAGGCGTGCGTATAAAACCCAACACACCGTTAGCGTAGAGGAAATCTCCGGAAATAAGAATCAGAAATATCCAGAAAAAATCAGGACATACAGAAAAAAGCAAGACACCCAGAAAAATCGGAAGGCGAGCATATAAAACCCAACATTACCGTTAGCGTAGAGCAGCACGAGGCCGAGGACCATGAGGAACGGGTGCCAATTGAACTGCAGGTCCGGGAAGGCTGACCACCCAAAACCTCCGCGGTAGAGACCAACCCACACGCCCACCAGCACCACACTTAGGATGCCTGGCAGTGGTGGTGGTGGTGATGGTGGTGGTGAACGTAAGGGTAGGATTGTGAAGTACACACAAACACACGCAAGGAAACATTATTCAGTTAATCAAACATTTTAACAGCTCATCGGTAAAACACACACACACACACACACACACACACACACACACACACACACAGCATCATTCATTTACACATTTCAACAATATCAGACAAATTTCAGGTGGAGGTGGAGAGTAGTTTATATAAAGGTTTGCTAAATGGACGTTTCAAGACACTTATTCAAATCTCCCACCTCAATTAGGCTTTTTTTTTTTATTTATTTTTTGTTAACCCTTCACCACGGCTTTTACGTAAACAAATAAATAGATAATGAAAATAGTGGTATATGAAAGAGGCGTAAATAATAGTTTCTCTCTTCATCTTCACCCCAATAATAATAATAATATACATGTCTGTTATACATGAGTCTGTATACGTCTGGCCATCTACAGAAGCCATGCATAGTTGCCATACAGTCATAACAATACCTACTAGAAGCTTTTTGTTTTATTTTCTTCGTTAGTAAAAATATATCCATCATTCTTATTTACTCCAAAATCATGTGCAATTTTGTGTAATAGTGATTTTGTACAAGAACCATCGCCCAGTCTCTATTTTTCCTATGAAGAAGAAATATATTTAGCGTATACATGAAATAAGAAAAAAAAAAAAACGATAAGAAGAAAACGATTCAGAACCATCACCCAATCTATTTTTCCTACATAAAAAATAAAAATACTTATCGTTTATACATGAAATAAAACAAAGAAGCAAGAAATTTTAGGAAGAAAATACTCATAAAAGCAATTAAAAAAAATTAGTTTCTACATCATAATACACAATACGATTAAAAATGCACAAAAAAATAAATAAAAGCTCATAACAAAATAATATAGAAGCTAAAAAAAAAAGAATAAAAAAGTAAAGCAATTTTTCAAGCAGCTAAAAAACAAACAAACAAATAAATAAATAAATAAGTGTCTA
>NW_026973667.1:2750000-2755000 GCF_035594125.1 Scylla paramamosain
CAAACACCCTGCTGGGTGTGTCCGTGTCCTGCCAGAGAGGTTCGTTGGCTTGGCTTGGTAGGAGTGGACGGCATAGTGAGCATCCAGAAACGACGTTCTCAACGTCTCTGTCCATACCAGGCCAGTACACCGTTTGTCGGGCCCGTCGCTTGGTGCGCTCCATCCCCTGATGACTGTCATGGAGTCGCTCTAGTGTTTCTCGGCGGAGGCTGTGAGGAATAAGAAGCCTCGGCCCGTAAACCACCAGGTCGTCGTCTACGGCCAGCAGACTGCGCACCGGCCAGTACGTACGCAAGCGGTGATCGAGGTCGTGGCAATGATCAGGGAAGCCCTCGATGATGACGTTCTTGAGCAAGCAGTACTCCCCGTCTCTTGCTGCTGCGGCACGTACCATTTCCACAGTCTGATCCTGGAGTGGTGCTAAGCGGACGCCGTCCTCATTGGTGGCAGATAACGCTGAGATGACCGCTGAGTGGAGAGGGTCGAGGTCACCAGAAGTAGCAGCATCCTCTTCCTCCACTGGGTCCTGTACTGGAGCACGTGAGAGGGCGTCGTCTGTCAACTCGATGGCCATGGATCCACCAGCCATTGCACGTAAACCTTCCTTTGCTTCGAAGACGCTGGGAAAGGCCTTGATCACAGCAGCAGCGTGCCCCGCACGCTGCTGTGGCGTTGGGTCGTAGGAATGAGGCCAGCTGATCACTTCTGTGGGCGTAGATAGAGGTGGCTGCGAGGCGGTCGGGTACTTGATGGAGCTGTTGCCGGTGTGCTGTTCTTCCCTGCGTAGCGGTCGGATTTGAGCCGGAAAATCTTCGGGGAGGATTCCGAGAGCGATGGAATCGTACCAGCTAAGCAGCGCCCCCTTCACCTCCTTCACCACGCTCACAACAGTCTCAGCTTCCCTGTCGCCCAGTTGCAAGTGCGACGAGAAAGTTCCTACACAGGTGAGGGGGTGATTACCGGCAGCATAAAGTCCATCACCATCAGCGGGCGCCAAGCTGGAGGGCGGGATTCCAAGGAGTGTTGCCGTGTCGAGGCCAATAACGGTCGTTTCGGCCCCAGAGTCAGGAGTCCACGTAATCTTGTCTCTTCCAGCGGGATGTGTGGCGGTAATGAGCACCTGGGGCGCAGGTCGTGCCGTCACCGTCTTTGTGTATACGCCTGATAAGAGCTGGTATACACTGGCACTGGCTCCCCGCCTCGGGCCTGCACCGCGATGAGGAGAGACAGTTGAGGAACTCCTCGAAGCTCCTCGTCGTTTCCTCACTGTCTGCTGACATACACTCGCAAAATGCCCTCTTTTCCCGCAGTTACGACACACTTTATCTATTGCCTGGCATCCCCTTTTGTCACTGCGACAATCTTTGCCACAACGATAACAGCCCGTGGGGCTTGAGCCCCCGAAACTGCCCTTCCTGTAGTTCGAGACAGCGTTCACACCATGGCTCGAAGAGTGAGAGCCGCCCCCTTAGTACTGCACTACACTGGTTAGCGCTCTCTGATGCTCTGCAAATATCTATGGCGTTTTCAAGGGTGAGTTTCTTGTTTTCCAGCATGCGTTTCAGAGCCACTTCGTCTCGTGTCCCAACGACAATTCTGTCACGCAGCTGATGGTTTATGCACTGGTCGCAAAAGTCACAGAAATTGGCGATTTCCTTTACAGCACATAAAAAGTCGTCAAAACCTTCTTGCGTTTCTTGCACGCAGGAGTAGAAGTCTCTTCTATCCATGATGATGTTGCGCTGGCTTCGCAGGTACTCACACATTGCATCGAGGATGGTTCTTAACTCCGCGTCTCTCGGTAAGCTTATCCCGTAGCGAAGTGTACGGGTCCACTCGTCGTCTAGGACAGCAGCGAGTGCCGCCCTCTGCTCAGCCAGGGAGAGACAGTCTATCCTGGCGAGGGTTACGTATCCTTCAAACTTATGGCGCCACGTGTCGAACTCACGTAAAGATGCTGACGCCGTTAAGTGAGGAATGATGGTGGCGGACGTCGGGAACCTCGCGCCCTGGGTAGACGTGCTGCGGGCTGTGGTTTCGCCTTCATTGCTCGCCGCGGTGCGACTGGGAGCTTGTGTCCCCACTCTCTCCAGCAGCTGGGTTAAACGCTCCTCGCGAGCCTGACTCTGCTCCGACTGTCGCGCTAGCAGGGCAGCCAGCGCCTCCAACTGCTTCTCCATTCTGCGCCGTACCCACTGCAGCCTTGTCCTGATCCTACTCACTGCGCCATGTTCGACTCTTGACCAGCAGGGGCACAGGAAACGCAGGTAACAGTGCAGGTGTTTATTCACAGAAGGTGTGAACAGAAGGCTGGAGGTAGGTGATCTCCCGGCGCCAGGCCGCGCACTTCCACTTAACACTTATGACTGAAGCCTAGCTCGTTCACTCATACACGTATTCATGCCTCACACAAGTCTCGCTCATTCACTCGTTCACACAACTAGCTAACAACCACACAAGAGAGAGAGAGAGAGAGAGAGAGAGAGAGAGAGAGAGAGAGAGAGAGAGAGAGAGAGAGAGAGAGAGAGAGAGAGAGAGAGAGAGTTTCAGATAAAACTAAAAGCAAAACGAAATCAAAAGAACAACAACAATAACAATAATAACAATAATAATAATAATAATAATAATAATAATAATAATAATAATAATAATCATAATAATAATAATACACATATATCACAGTTCTCCATACAAAACAAGTCAACGCCCGTTTTCTCTCATGCTCTTAGGTCACAGAAAACGAACACTTTCTCCTAAGTAAACAAACAGAAGAGCTGATAATGACGATAGTAGTAGTAGTAGTAGTAGTAGTAGTAGTAGTAGTAGTAGTAGTAGTAGTAGTAGTAAAAAAACAAGGAAGGAAGAAAGAAAGAAAGAAAGAAAGAAAGAAAGAAAGAAAGAAAGAAAGAAAGGAAGGAAGGAAGGAAAGAAGGAAGGAAGGAAGGAAGGGAAAGGAAGAAAATAAACAGGAAAAAGAAAAAAAGGAAAAAAAGAAGGAAGGAAGAAGGGAAGGGGATAGAAATTAAGAAAAAAATAAATAAAAAGAAGGAACAGATAAGGAATGAGAACGAGAGAGAGAGAGAGAGAGAGAGAGAGAGAGAGAGAGAGAGAGAGAGAGAGAGAGAGAGAGAGAGGTACAGATGTGATTTTAACTTTTTTTTTACATGTCAACATTTTTGGGATTTTATTTGTATTTATTTATTTATTCATATTATTATTATTATTATTATCATCATTTCACAGACAATAGACCAATAAACAGTAGTAATAGTAGTAGTAGTAGTAGTAGTAGTAGTAGTAGTAGTAGTAGGAGGAGGAGGAGGAGGAGGAGGAGGAGGAGGAGGAGGAGGAGGAGGAGGAGGAGGAGGAGAGAAGAAAGATGTATAAGAAGAAAGAAATGAAGGAAGGAAGGAGGAGGAGGAGGAGGAGGAGGAGGAGGAACAAGATAGCAAGAAGTTAACTATTTAAACAAGATTAGAATGGAGTGTGTATGCATGGAGGAGGAGGAGGAGGAGGAGGAGGAGGAGGAGGAGGAGGAGGAGGAGGAGGAGGAGGAGGAGGAGGAGGAGGAGGAGGAGGAGATGATAGGAGAGGAAAGAAGAAGAAGGAACAAGATAACAATTAAATATTTAAACTAGATTACAAAACTGTGTGTGTGTGTGTGTGTGTGTGTGTGTGTAATTTACGTTAACAACCATCACCACCACCATCACTAACTAGCAATTAACTACCACAATTACTACTACTACTATTACTACTACTACTACTACTACTACTACTACTACTACTACTACTATTTACGTTCATTATATACCGCTAGCACACAGACACACACACACACATACGTACGTACATACACGTTCACACACACACACACACACACCATATGCTGGTAAACACAAGATAAAACCACAAAATTCTCCCAAAAAACACCAATAAAAACACAAACCATACACCTCTACACTTACATCCCACCCTTATAAGTAACCCATATAAGTGTGGCCAATATATTACTTAAAACGAAGGGAAGAGTAGAAACGAAGCTCGGACTGACACACCCTCCCCGTCCGACGTCTCGTGGTGACTGAAGTAAATATCGATGCCAGAGTTTCCCTTCGGGACTATGTTTGAGTATGCCTGGAAACCTCCAGCCAATCAGAACGCAGTCCTAAATTCGTATCAGCCAATAAGAACGCAGCGCGGGAAGCAGCGACCCAATCAGATGCGTTCTTTGAAGTATTGATCAAAACACGAGGAAATAATGGAGAGTCTGAATGCGCAAGGCTTCTACTTAAATAAATAATTGATTCTCAGCCACCCTCACTTATTGGGATTACTTAACGAGGCGAGATAAGTAAATTAGGGCGATATAAGTAGCGAGGGTCCAGGAAATAGGGAATAGGGTGAATGTACGATAATATTTGGGAAAAGAGCACGATTTTGGACGAAAGAATGGGAAAATTATTGCTCGTTGTTTTGAATGGGAAGTAGTAGTAGTAGTAGTAGTAGTAGTAGTAGTAGTAGTAGTAGTAGTAGTAGTAGTAGTAGTAGTAGTAGTAGTTGTTGTAGTAGTAGTAGCAGTACTTGTAGTAGTTGAATGAAGCTGTATTTATATTTTTTCGTTCATAAATAAAAGAAATTACTGAAGATAGATAAATATTAAGAAGAAAAATAAGAAATGAAGAAAAATGGAGGAAATGAAAGAAAAACTAGTGAAAATAAGAGATTTTCATTATATTTTCATTCGCAGAGGAAAAAAAATAGAAGAAAAAAGAAAATACTATCGTTTTTTTTACTTAAAACGAATATCAAAAATGAAGATGAAACAAAATTATACATTCTTTCCACTAGTAACGTAAAAAATGGGGAAAAAAATAAAGAAAAATAAAAAAATAAAGAAAATGTAAATAAGAACAAACATTTCTGAATTTTAAAAAATGAAAAAAAGATAGGCACGTATTTGAGAGAGAGAGAGAGAGAGAGAGAGAGAGAGAGAGAGA
>NW_026973667.1:2760000-2765000 GCF_035594125.1 Scylla paramamosain
TCAACTGGCGTGGGCGGTATTAAGCGCTTCAAATTCTATTGATTTACTTATAAAAGTGTATTAGACTTGTTGAGAGGGTGAAAAAAAGTGTTAAGTGACTCGCTGTACCTTATAAGTGCATCCATGTGACTTAAATAATACAAAATGCTACTCTTAACTGTACTGAGAGCTTTGAAGTGGCCCAGGGAAAGGTCGTTAAGTATTAAATGACTGGTTACCATTTATAAGTGATCGTTAAGTGATTCAGTATGTTATCTAAGTACTACAAGACCTCTTAAGTGGCTCGGAAACAGGTCGTTAGGCTTGTTAAGTGGAAGGACACCGTTTATAAGTGATTGTTAAGTGCAGGTCGTTAAGCTTGTTAAGTGGAAGGACACCGTTTATAAGTGAATGTTAAGTGGCTATGCTACAAAAACGTTATAGGAGTTTTTAAGTAATTGAAAGGTCGTTAAGTGGTTAGAACAAGATTATATAAGTGCGAACAGGTTTATAAGTGACTGTTAAGTGTCGCTGCGTATTATTTAAGTGTTCCAGGACAAGACTATAAGTGTTTGAAATGGTTTATAAGTAATTTAAGTAATTCTATAAGCTATTTAAGTATTTTGGTGGAGCAAGGCGAGTTAATTAGTGTGATTTAAGTGAAGTAGTGCCCATTTAAGTGTTTAAGTGTCTGTTTTTTATTTATTTATTTATTTATTTATTTATTTATTTATTTATTTAGAGAGAGAGAGAGAGAGAGAGAGAGAGAGAGAGAGACGAACAATAATCTTCCTTAATTTAAAAGAAAACAGAGAAACGAAGAAAATGGAATGATAAACAAGTAGACGAAGATGAACGAAAATAAATAAATAAATGCGATTAATGAAGGAAAGAGAAATAAAAAAGAATAGAAGGTAAAGAAGAAATGAATAAATAGGAAAAAGAAACAAATAAGAATAACTGGAGACGTTGAAGAAGAAGAAGAAGAAGAAGAAGAAGAAGAAGAAGAAGAAGAAGAAGGAAAAGTTTAACGAAAAA
This sequence comes from Scylla paramamosain, assembly GCF_035594125.1. NCBI lineage: Eukaryota > Metazoa > Arthropoda > Malacostraca > Decapoda > Portunidae > Scylla > Scylla paramamosain. The sequence continues at coordinate 2,761,018 of NW_026973667.1, forward strand.
GAGAAAGAAAAGGGGAATAAAGAGAGAAGAAAGAAAAAGAAGAAAAACAAAATATATAAATAATTCGCTACTACTACTACTACTACTACTACTACTACTACTACTACTACTACTACTACTACTACTACTATTACTACTTTTTTCCTCTTCCTTTCTTCCTCTTCTTTATTTACTCCTCCTCCTCCTCCTCCTCCTCCTCCTCCTCCTCCTCCTCCTCCACCTCCTCCTTGTTTATATTAACCTAATAAAAGAAAGGAAGGAAGAAAGAAAGAAAGAAAGAAAGAAAGAAAGGAAGAAGGTATAATATTGAAATACGTAAGAAAGAAAAGAAATAAGAGAAAATACGATAATAAATAAGAACAGATTTTGATGAGAAGGAAAATAAATAAATAAATAAATAAATAAATAAATAAATAACACGTGATAAGAAAGAAAAGGAGATAGATAAAATACGATAAATAGAGAGAAAGAGAGAAAATACGTGAAAGTAGCAGGAGACAAAGGAAAGGACGAAAAATTAGAAAAGAAGGAAGGAAACAGAGAGAAATAGAATAAAAGGAAAGAAGGGAAAAGGAAAACAAAGAAAATACAAAGAGAAAAGGAAAAAAGGAAAGAAGAAACAAGAAAGGAAGTAAATAAAAAAGAAAGGGAAAAAAAGGAACAAGGAAACAGACGAATAAAAATAAGGGAAAGAAAATAACGAAGAAGAAAAAAGGAAAATAGAAAAGAATAAATAAAACAAAGAAAATAAAGAGAAAAAAAAGAAGCAAAATAGAAAAAGTAAACAAACAAATAAACAAAAAGACAAAAGACAAACAAACAAACAAACAAACAAGAATCACCACCACCACCACCACCACCACCACCCAGCCCCCCACAGCCCCCCAGCCCCCCGGGTAAGTAGGGGGCTAAGGACATCACGACTTTGGGAGGCATGTCAACTGGGTGTCTCGGGCGGCCCCCCTGCCTGGGTACTGCCCCCACAGCCCCCAGGACCCCCACGTGACCCCTAATCTCTGGGACATCACCTCCACTGGTAAGGGGGGCGGGGTGTTGGTTAAATTGTTGTTGTTGTTGTTGTTGTTGTTGTTGTTGTTGTTGTTGTTGTTGTTGTTAGGAAGATAAGCAAGGGAGGTATGGGTGAGGTAGGTTAAGTTCGGTAGTGGTGGTGGTGGTGATAGTAGTAATAGTAGTAGTAGTAGTAGTAGTAGTAGTAGTAGTAGTAGTAGTTGTAGTAGTAGTAGTACATAAGAACATAAGAAATAAGGGAAGGTGCAAGAAGCGAGCAGGCTTACACGTGGCAGTCCCTGTATGAAACACACCTACCTATTTCCATCTGCTATCCCCATCCATAAACTTGTCTAATCTTCTCTTAAAGCTCTCTAGTGTCCCAGCACTAACTACATGATTACTGAGTCCGTTCCACTCATCTACCACTCTATTTGAGAACCAATTTTTTCCTATCTCCTTCCTAAACCTAAATTTTTCAAGCTTGAACCCGTTATTTCTTGTTCTACCCTGGTTGCTAATCCTAAGAATTTTGCTTACATCTCTCTTGTTATAACCCTTATACCACTTAAAGACTTCTATCAGGTCCCCTCTTAACCTACGTCTCTCTAAAGAATGTAAATTTAACAGCTTCAACCTCGCCTCGTAAGGAATACTCCTCATCCCCTGTATCCTTTTAGTCATTCTCCTCTGTACTGATTCTAATAGACCTATATCTTTCCTGTAATGTGGGGACCAGAACTGCACAGCGTAGTCTAGATGAGGTCTGACCAGCGCCAAGTATAACTTTAATATTACTTCCGGCCTTCTACTTTTAACACTCCTAAAAATGAATCCTAGTACCCTATTTGCCTTGTTTCTGGCCTCTATGCATTGTTTCCCTAGACGGAGTTCAGAGTTAACTATAACTCCTAAATCTTTCTCGTACCCTGTACCTACCAGAGTTTGGTTGTCTAATGTGTACCTATTGTGTGGGTCTCCTCTACCTACGCTAAGCACTTTGCATTTATTGATATTAAATTGCATTTGCCATCTATCCGTCCATTCATTCATTCTATCTAAGTCTGTCTGCAAGGCGATGGCATCCGATTCTGACCTAATTAATCTACCTATCTTTGTGTCATCCGCAAATTTACTAACATCACTACTAATTCCACTATCCAAGTCATTGATATTTATTAGAAATAACAATGGCCCTAATACTGATCCCTGTGGCATCCCACTAATGACATGACCCCACTCGGATTTCGAGCCGTTTATTATAACTCTCTCTGTCGCCTGTTACCAAGCCATGACCCTATCCAGCCTAACACCTTCCCATCTATCCCGTGTGCCCTAACCTTTCTCAGGAGCCTTGTCAAACCTTGTCAAATGCTTTACTAAAGTCCAGATATAAGATATCATAACTATCACCATTATCTACTGCCTCGTACACCTTACTGTAAAAACTTAACAAGTTCGTCAGGCAAGACTTCCCCTTCGTGAAGCCATGCTGTCACTGATTTATTAAGTTATGTTTGTCTAAATGTTCCCTAATGTTCCTCGCTATTATTGACCCTAACATTTCACCTACAACTGAAGTAGTAGTAGTAGTAGTAGTAGTAGTAGTAGTAGTAGTAGTAGTAGTAGATGGCAGGAAGACAGATTAGATTAGATTAGGTTAAGTTTGGTAGAATTATTATTATTATTATTATTAGTAGTAGTAGTAGTAGTAGTAGTAGTAGTAGTAGTAGTAGTAGTAGTAGTAGTAGTAGTAGTAGTAGTAGTAGTAGTAGTAGTAGATGATAGAAACAATCAGATTTGGTTAGGTTAAGTAGAAGTAGCAGTAGTAGTAGTAGTAGTAGTAGTAGTAGTAGTAGTAGTAGTAGTAGTAGTAGTAGTAGTAGTAGTAGTAGCATTAGTTGTAGTACACAGGAACACAAGGGTTGGTGCAGGAAGCCACCAGGCCTACACGTGGCAGTCCCTGTACAAAACACACCTGTCTGTTTCCACCTGTCCATACACATACCTAATCTTTTAAAGGCACCTAATGACTCAACACTGACGACCTGAAGTAGTAGTAATAGTCGTATTAGTTGTAGTAGTAGTAGTAGTAGTAGTAGTAGTAGTAGTAGTAGTAGTAGTAGTAGTAACATGACAGGAACAGACAGATTTGGTTAGGTTAAGTCTCTCTCTCTCTCTCTCTCTCTCTCTCTCTCTCTCTCTCTCTCTCTCTCTCTCTCTCTCTCTCTCTATGAAAACCCTTATAAAGTTCCAGATTTTCTTTTTTTTACGTAATTTTTCAAAGCAAACTCTTTTTCTTTCTTGAATAAACAAAATCTTTAAGTTCCGCAGATTTTGGTGTTTGGTGTTTACGATGATAAATAAATAAATAAATAAATAAATATATAAATAAATAAAGGAAAGTAAGAAAAGTGTAGATAGGAAAAAAAGTGATAAAGTTAGAATTAAATAGTAGTAATAGTAGTAGTAGTAGTAGTAGTAACAATAACAAACAGATATATAAACAAATAGAAAAACAATTAATAAACCAAATATATGAACAAAAGAAACATAAATAAATAATAAACACATAAACAAGTAAACAAATAAATAAAAAACAAAACAAATAAAGCTGGAACAATATAATGAACAAGAGAGAGAGAGAGAGAGAGAGAGAGAGAGAGAGAGAGAGAGAGAGAGAGAGAGAGAGAGAGAGAATTGACAAGGAGATTCACGTATTGTAGAATCGTTGCTATGGTTTTCAGGTGTGTGTGTGTGTGTGTGTGTGTGTGTGTGTGTGTGTGTGTGTGTGTTGTAATGAAGAACAGAGACGAAGAAAATCAATAAATAAAAGAAAAGAAAAGAAAATGAAAGAAAGAAAATAAGAAAGCAAGTTTTTTTTTTTTTTCAGTTATCCATCCTCAACAGAAAGATTCTTAAACATCTATCACTTGACAACCTTCTATCTGATCGCCAGTATGGGTTCCGTCAAG
>NW_026973667.1:2775000-2790000 GCF_035594125.1 Scylla paramamosain
ACCCCTCTCTCTTTACATCCCTCCTACTCCCTACCTTCTCCCAACCACACCTCTTTCCTCCCTCATCCCAAACACTTCTCCTTTCCCCCTAACCACTCACTCTCTCCCTCAGGTACCAACGTTTGCTTACGAGAAGAGATTGTCACGCATTGAAACTCTCCGGCTTGCAATTACATACATATCTTTCATGACCGAACTCCTAGCATCTGAACACGACGCCGCTGCTGCTGCTGCCGTCGCTGCTGCAGCCGCCGCCTCAGCCACCCCCGCAGGAAGGGTTGGGGTAGGAAGGGCCGCAGCCACTACTACCACCCCTGCACCACCAAGGCCGCACGAGTGGGACCCTGAGATGTCCCTTGGAAAACGTGGTGCGGGCCAGTTTGGGGGTCAGCTGTCTACCACTTAACTGTGTGTGTGTGTGTGTGTGTGTGTGTGTGTGTGTGTGTGTGTGTGTGTGTCCATCTTACCTATTATTGTGTCTCGTAACTTAACCTAACTTAACCTGTGTGTGTGTGTGTGTGTGTGTGTGTGTGTGTGTGTGTGTGTGTGTGTGTGTGTGTGTGTGTGTGTGTGTGTGTGTGTGTGTGTTTCCTAGTTACCCTAATCCTAACCTAACCTAACTTAATGTAATCTAACTTAATCTAAGCTAACTTTACCATATCTGAGAGAGAGAGAGAGAGAGAGAGAGAGAGAGAGAGAGAGAGAGAGAGAGAGAGAGAGAGAGAGAGAGAGAGAGAGAGAATATTATGCAATAACTTGTATGTTTGGTTTGTCTCTGTAAATGTAATAAGTTAATAATAATAATAATTCAATAATGATAGAATAATGTGTGTGTGTGTGTGTGTGTGTGTGTGTGTGTGTGTGTGTGTGTGTGTGTGTGTGTACATCCATACACATACATTCATTATACATAGTGAAAAAAAAACAATGTATTCTTGCAAATTTGAACACACACACACACACACACACACACACACACACACACACACACTAATTCATAATAGTCTTCCAGCATACAAAGTCTTCCATAAGAGGCCTGCTACTATTACTACTACTACTACTACTATTACTACTACTACTACTACTACTACTACTACTACTACTACTATTACTATTATCACTATCTTTAACAATCAATATATTTTCTACTACAACAACAGCAACTACTACTACTACTACTACTACTACTACTACTACTACTACTACTACTACTACTATTACTACTACTACTACTACTGTCTTCCAAACCTTATAGAGATATTTATAAGTAAGAAACTAGTATTATAAGAGAGAGAGAGAGAGAGAGAGAGAGAGAGAGAGAGAGAGAGAGAGAGAGAGAGAGAGAGAGAGAGAGAGAGAGAGAGAGAGAGAGAGAGAGAGAGAGAGAGAGAGAGAGAGAGAGAGAGAGAGAGAGATGTAATCCCAATAATATGTGTACTAGTGTATTTATGTATGTATGTATCTAAGTATGTATGTATGTATGTATGTATGTATGTATGTATGTATAGTCTTAAACTTCTTTGCTTAGCTACACTTCTAGTTACTGTAATATATTTAAATTTTCCCTGATCAAACTTAACCTAACCTAACCTGACCAAACTTAATCTCATCAAACCTAACCTAACCTAACCTAAACAATCTTAACCTAACCAAATCTAACTTAACCTAACCTAACTTAACCTAACCTAACCTCACCAAACCTAACTTAACCTAACCTAAACAAACTTAACCTAACCAAACCTAACTTAACCTAACCTAACCAAACCTAACCTAACCTAACCTAACCTCACCAAACCTAACTTAACCTAACCTAACCTAACTTAACCTAACCTAACCTCACTTAACCTAAACAAACTTAACCTAACCAAACCTAACCTAACCTAACCTAACCTAACCAAGCCAAACACAACCTAACTTAATTTAATCCAACCCAACCTAACCAAACAAAGCTTACTTTCTCATCAGCCATCTGCCACCCACAGGTAACCTAACCTAACCTAACTTAACGTAACTTAACCAAACCTAACCTTATCGAACAAACGTGACCTAACCTAATCGAACAAACGTAACCTAACCTAACCCACTGCTGACCTAACCTAACCTAACCTAATCGAACAAACATAACCTAACCTAATTGAACAAACGTAACCTAACCTAACCCACTGCTGACCTATCGTAACCTAACCTAACGACATCAAGATTAAGAGCAAGTTGCAATGAATATAAAGAAATATTTTGCTATCACTTGCCAAGACAGATAATTAAATTGAGGCTAAAGAAAGAACAAAAATATAATCTTAAATAAACACAGTGGATGGGGATAGCCAGGTCATGTGTGCAGGCAGGTAGAGATGGGAACGAAAGCAACAGAATGAGCACTGTGGTATGGGGAGAGAGGGGGAGGAAGAGGTGAAAGAAGACAGAGAGAAGAGGAAGACAAAGAACTATGGAACTGAGTGTTATGGACAAAATTGGTGATAAACTTAACCTGACCTAACCCAAATTGACCAAACAACCTGACCTTAACCTTAACGTAACCTAACCAAACCCAACTTAACCTAACCTGACCCAACCCAAACTGACCAAACAAGAATTAAACTAACCTAACTTAACTTAACTTGAATCTAACCTAACAAGACCTAAGCAAACCCAACTTAAGCTAACCTAACCTGACCTTAATGTAACCTAACCTAACTAAACCTAACCTAACCTAACCTAACCTAACGTAACCTTAACTTAACCTAACCAAACCTGACTGAACACAACCACATCTAACCTAATGTAACTTAACCTAACCAAACCTAACCTAACTTAACCTAACTTAACCAAAGCAAACCAAACTTAACCCAACCCAAACCTAACTTAGAAATAATAAGCAGTATGTGTGTGTGTGTGTGTGTGTGTGTGTGTGTGTGTGTGTGTGTGTGTGTGTGTGTGTGTGTGTGTGTGTGTGTGTGTGTGTGTCAAAGCAGGAAATGATAAATAGACAAAAAAAAACTCTAATATTTCATCTTTCATTTTCCTGTAATGGTTGTCTTCTCTTGTTTTGCTCATAATGAATCAATAAATAAATATAATCGAGAAACTAACAAACCTCTTATATTGTGTACTGGTATTACTTAAGTTACTACTACTACTACTACTACTACTACCAGAGCTGACGAGGCAGTGTGTGTGTGTGTGTGTGTGTGTGTGTTGCCTCGTCTGGGCCTCCCCGTGTGGGAAAACCAGCCTGATATGGATACAGACTAATACTACTGCTATTACTACACCAAAAATAGCTACTATTACTACTAAAGCTGCTACAACTGTCCCATTTCACCTGGGGTTGACGGGGGATTGAGTGTAGATGTTGTGTGTGTGTGTGCGTGTGTGTGTGCCTTGTCTGGGCCGCCCCGTGTGGGATACCGGCCAAACACAAACAGACACATTAAATCAAGCAAACAAACGTACAAACAATCAAGGTTAACATGTAAACAATGGCATGGTGCAGATTGCGTCACTAGCCAGCTGGTGTCGCCCATCCCTCCTCCCCTTCCCCCCCACTCCCCCCTTCACTTTTCTTGTACTTACACGCTTCCCCGCTACTTATAAGTATTCTGGCCGCCCCCACAACGTCACTACAGCAGTGAATTTACACTTAACACACTGGTAAACTCTCTCTCAACTCTGTGCACTGCGGGAGACACTGAGTGGGGGAGAGGAAAGGTAAACACAAATGTTGAGAGAAAATGGTTAGTTTTTACGGGAGACTTCGCTAGTTTTTGGTTCACTTATTTCTTTGCTTATAAATGGAAGAGGGGTTTTGGTATACGGCTAAAAATGCTTGTATATCTAAAAGGACTTGAAATCGAACACTTGAAAAACTTTAAGTAGGTGGTGGAGTTGGTGGATGTGGGTGGCTACATGGGTGGATGCATGGGCGGGTGGGCCTGCGGTGGGTTGATGGGTGGATGTGGTCGAGTGGGTGGGTAGATGGCGTGGGGTTGGGGAGGTGTGAGTCGTTCGGTAGATGGATGCAAATAAAATGATCGTAGTTTTGTATAATTTATATTTTTAGTAGGATATTAAATACATCATTAATAAATAAATGAAAAAAAAAATAGAATTGATTTAGTACTATTAATTATATTACACAGAAAAGAAAATGATAACAACAACAACTACTGATACAACAACAACAACAACAACAACAACAACTACTACTACTACTACTACTATTACTACTACTAATAATAATAATAATAATAATATTTAACAAAAAAATAACAGCAACAACAACAACAACATTCTTAAATAACAAAAATTATAATCAAAGACAATAATCTCTCTCTCTCTCTCTCTCTCTCTCTCTCTCTCTCTCTCTCTCTCTCTCTCTCTCTCTCTCTAACTTAACTAGAATACGAGAGCTCCCGATCAAACAGAAAACGGAGATCAGCAGGTGGCAGGTGTTGGTTTAAATCTTGAAGTCCGTTTTCTATGTCTTTGAGTAGTAAGGAGTCCTCTTCTAAATAAAAACTTCTCCACCACTACCTCGTCTTTGTAGGAAGAGGAGGAGGAGGAGGAGGAGGAGGAGTTGTAATCCTTGTGGTTTTGTAAGTAAAGAGATACTGGTTTAATTTCTTCCTCCTCCGTTCCTCTTCCTCCTTTTTCAATTTTTCTTCTCATCTCCTCCTCTTCCTCTTCCCTGAGTCTTGCATGGGAGGGAGGAAGAAAGAAGAATCAGCGCCAGAAAATAAACAAAACATAAAAAACAAAAGTAAACAATCACATAAACAACGACAAAAATAAACAAAGAGTCAAGGAGAGAGAGAGAGAGAGAGAGAGAGAGAGAGAGAGAGAGAGAGAGAGAGAGAGAGAGAGAGAGAGAGAGAGAGAGAGAGACGGATAAGGCACCTGTACAGAGATAGCAGCTGGAGGGGGTTGAGAAAAACTGGCAGAGACGACTCAGAACACCTAACATCAAAGAAGCTGTTTTAGCAAGAGATGAGATGTGAAGTTTGCAGTTTAGCTCATAAGTAAAGGACAGACCGAGGATGTTCAGCGTGGAAGAGGGGGACAGTTGAGTGTCACTGAAGAAGAGGGGATGCTTGTCTGGAAGGTTGAGTCGAGTTGATGGATGGAGGAATTGAGTTTACGAGGCAGTGAACAATACTAACTTTGCTCTGCGCCAATCAGAAGCTTCAGAGAGATCAGAAGTCAAACAGTAATGAAAACAATCAAGATGTAAACACGGCAGCAAACAGTTTATCTTGAGTCCTCGCCTGCCTCACCACGGCCCTGGAGACATCAAGGGGCGTCAGCTGGACAGTCAGGGGCAGCTGCAGGGACATTGCACCCCCCTACGTGACAGGTGGGGGCGGAGGAGAAGCTGAGGGAGAGGTGAGAGGTGAATTAATAAAGTAGACAAGTAAACAGTAGTCATATGCAGCTGATTCTATGCTTATGAAGGTTAACAAATCAAGCGAACAGTGCAAACAATAAATACAAGAAATTATTTTGTCACTATGCAGTTGCAGCAGCAGCAGCAGCAGTAGTAGTAGTAGTAGTAGTAGCAGTAGTAGTAGTAGTAGTAGCAGCAAGGTTTGGTTCAATTATGAGTACGGTTACATTGCAATAACCCAACACACACACACACACTGCATCACCATCTGTACAATGAAAGGCGGGGCAACACACACACACACACACACACACACACACACACACACACACACACACACACACACACACACACACACACACACACACGCGCGCGCGCACACAGACATATACACCATCAGCATCTGTACGATGAAAGACAGGACAACACACACACACACACACACACACACACACACACACACACACACACACACACACACAAACACTGCATCAGCATCTGTGCAATGAAAGGCAGGACAACACACACACACACACACACACACACACACACACACACACTGCATCACCATCTGTACAATGAAAGACAGGACAACACACACACACACACACACACACACACACACACACACACACACACACACTGCACCAGCATCTGTACAATGAAAGACAGGACAACACACACACACACACACACTACATGTCAGGAAACGCCTCAAAATACCTGGAAAAAAAAAAACACTGTAAATCACGCTGAATATTGACGAAAAGAGACTGGAGGGCAGGAAGGTGCCGCTCTGATGACGTCACGGCGGACATGATGACGTCACGTCTCGGCTGATGACGTCACAGAGGCCGTTATTTACGTGGGTACGTATTTCATTTTGAAAATGACCCCTCGAAAAAACGCAGCTACACCCGAATGCTTTACATATTCTGACTTGCCACACACTTTAACTAATACCAAAAATATAGAGAGATTTCAAACCTCAGTAATATTAAAGATATTTAAAAAGAACTATCTGGAAATTGTTGGAACCTTGACCCCCATTAAAACTATCAAAATGTCCACACATTTTCACTTAACGCGAATGAAAAACACTTTAAAAAATCTGAACTATTTTTTCAAGCCATTTAAAGTGAGTTAGAAGCAGAAATAAAACATTGACTGGAAAAAAGTGACAACATTGTTGGAACATTAACACGAGTACAAACACTTGCACACGCCACACATTTGACTCAACAGGACCCAGACACACTGCAAAAATACCCACACATTTTTTAGTACCAAAGAGAGCTTATTACAGGCTCAAACAAAAAATTGAGTTGAACGCTTCTCAAAAAAAGCGCCGAAAAAACAGCCTTATTTGACACACAAACAGCGCCAAAACCAACGTGTTTCACTTCACACACACACGGAAAACACTTAAAAACTAACTCTATATTTTTAGAAACCATAAAAACTTACTTATTTGCCGAAATAAGAGAGTTGAGAAATTCAAAAAATAATATTGGAACCTGACAGGCCGCGACCTGCAAATCCATGATGGCGGGCGCCGGGCGGCGGCGACCTCATCAGCTGAGGCGAGGCGGCGGCGGCCACTTTGCCTTCCTCACACCTTCCTCACACCAACACCATGCAATGGCACACGTCTGACCGGCGGATGTAGGAAAGCTTAGACATGTTTGGCTTATAGTGAGTGAGAGGTGAAGCAGATAATGGCTGAATAGGGACGACCTGCCGCCGCCTCAGGGCACCCGCCTCTTGACCTAATGACGAGCCTTCCTGCACCAATATTCACACACATTTCACACGTGAACGAAACATACAAATAAATATATAACCTCAATAAATACCAAATAATGGCCAACACAGCTTAAGTAAACAAATGAAATACGCTTCAGGCTGGCAGAGGCTACACTAATGTGTGTGTGTGTGCAGCACAATGCCTAGGGACATGAAGGCAGCCACACAACACAGCCTCACCTCTCACAAGTCACCAGGCCTGTCTGGAGCATCGTGTTGCAGTACAATTCCAGTGACACCAGTATTGACACTTCCTCCACACGCTCACTAAGACACTCACCTTCAAACTGAGCTGCTCCACCTTGTACTTGACGGTTCCCGCCTGTCCGCAGGGTCACGTGCTGCTGCCTCGGCCTGTCATTGGCCACAACTACACAGGTTATTAATTACTGCCGGAAAAAACGAGCGTGGCGTCTCCACACGTCACGGACTGAGCATGCGCACTGCCCTGCCTGGCAAACACACACACACACACACACACACAGTACTTGATGTCTCTAACACCTCAATGAGACCCTCACCTGACCTCTCCCTTTAATACAATAAATAATACACTCTCATTTGCTGTAACTGTCGCTTGTAACTTGTAAACTTGAGAACCAACGCACTAAATGATGGACCTTAACACACACACACACACACACACACACACACACACACTGAGTAGGTAGATGAGTAAGTGGGTAGTTGGATGCATGGGTGATTAGGTAAGTAGATGGGTGAGTGGGTGAATCGCTGTGTGGATTCGTGCGTGGGTGAGTGGATAGTTAGGTGCATGGGTGGGTGAATTGAGGGTGTGGGTGATGGGGTGTGTGGATGGTGGGCTTGGTGTGGGTGAGTGGGTGAGGAAGTGGTTGGGTGGATGAGTTGTGAATGAGTGAGTTGGAGAAGGAAGGATGGGTGGATGTTTGAATGTTTGGTGAGTGTGGGTGGGATGCTGGGTGGATGAGTGTATGTGGGTGGATTAGTGGGTAGGAGATAGATGGATAGATGAGCGGGTGGGCCTGTAAATAGTGTGCGGTAGGTGGATGTTGTTGAGTGGATGGCTAGGTGGATGGAACAAGAAATGGAAGAATGAGATGGAAAGAAAGAAGACCCTGGAATGGTACAAGGAGAAAGAGGCCCCGAGGTATGAAAGGTGGTATGATGGAAGCCTAAGCGGTGATCTCTTCCGAGCGAGGGCACAGTGTATGGATGTGAACGCAAGGAGTTACAGATGGTGTGAGTCCCGCAGCAATGTGTGCCAGATGTGTCACATGGGAGAGGAAGAGGCGGTGGAGCATGTGGTGCTGGAATGTGAGAGGTATGAGAGAGACAGGAGATGATGCAAGTGAATCTGATTGAGTTAGGGCATGATAGGAATGAAAGAGTGGAGAAGACAGGGAGGGAATGGATGGTGGTGCTATTCAAACCGTGAGGAGACGAATTGAGGCTGTTTGAGGCTGCGAAGCAATTTCTTGGGAGAATATGACGTTTTTCTACTTATCTTATCCGTTTTCTTCTACAGATGTTCCCGATATAAAGGCCTAACTAAGAAAAAAGTAATCCCTCGAATAGCCCCGAGGCACCTGTACTATCAAGATCAAGATCAAGATCATCGTCATCATCAGTCTGTCAATACTGACTGGAAAGGACTGGTGATGGCCGCCTTTCTACTCTCATATATCACTGTTTTACGCCGCCCAGGGACACTGTAGATGAGTTCCCCGCTGGTTCACGCCGCCATCAGGACACCGGGCACTGGTATGACTCAAGGGAACACTGAATTATGAGGGAATTATGGGAGAAATGAGGAATATAAGCGGTGGTTTTTGTGTTGAAAGGAATTGGTGTCTGTCGTCTGTTTGTTTTTGAGAGCTCATTGTTTGTTTTCGTATTTTTTGGGGTGTTTTGTGTTTTTTTATACTTATTTAGTGTTTTTTTTATTATTATTTTATTATTATTATTATTTTCTTTTTTTTTCGGAAGTGTGTGTGTGTGTGTGCGTGTGTGTGTGTGTGCGTGTGTGTGTGTGTGTGTGTGTGTGTGTGTGTGTGTGTGTGTGTGTGTGTGTCATAACAAAACACTATTTTCATATGTTCCTTGTGTGTGTTCTTCAGTTTGTTCCTCTTCTGTTCATCTTGTTCTTTGTTTGTGTTCCTTACGTTAGCCTGTTATACGTTATTGGTGGGGTTAACAGAGCCAGTGAAAGAAAGAAGAATAAAGAAAAAGGAAGAAAGAAAATGCAAAAAAAGGAAGGAGGTTAAGGAAATATTTCGTAATTTTTGTTAAAGTAAGAAAAAAAATAAAAGAAGAGAAAGAAGAATAAATGAGAATAATTTTATCATTTTGTCAGTTTAAGAAAGAAGAAGAAAGAAAGAAAGAAAGGAGAACAACTAAGAAAGAATGAAAAAAAAGACTAAGAGAAGAAAGAAAGAATTAATTGGTATTGTATTTAACTAAGATAGAAATGAAGAATAAGAAAGAAAGAAAGAAAAAAGAGAAAAGGAAGAAGAAACAATGAGTATTATTAATAAAAAATAAGGGAATAAGAGAGAAAGAATAAGTAAACTAAGAAATAATAAAGAAAGAAGTGATAATAAGTAAATATTTCTTCTTTTCTCCTTCTCCTTCTTCTCCTTCTTCTTCTTCTTCTTCTTCTTCTTCTTCTTCTTCTTCTTCTTCTTCTTCTTCTTCTTCTTTCTGTGCCATTAACTGAAATGAACTAAATAATCCTTTGTTTTTTCTTTCTTTCTTTCTTCACTGGGCCAAGGAAAACAAAGGAAAAGGAAAAAGAAAATCACATTACAATCAAATCATAGAAAATTGAAAGACAAGTATGTTTAAACCCCTCCTGCAAAAGTTCAAGTCACAGGAAGGGGAGGAATACAGAAGCAGGCAGGAATTTTCACAGTTCACCAGAGAAATAGCGCTGTTTAGGTCACGGTATTAAGAGTACTTGGAATTAAAAGCGCAGTGGTCATTTAGGTTAGGTTCGGTTTGGTTAGGTTCGGTTAAGTTAGGTGAGGTTAGGTTAGGTTTGGTTTGGTTAGGTATAGTTAAGTTAGGTTAGGTTAGGTTGGGTTACATTAGGTTAAGTTAGGTGATGTTAGATTAGGTAAGGTTCGGTTAAGTTAATTAAGGTTAGGTTAGTTTAGGTTTGGTTATGTTAGATTAGGTTAAGTTAGGTTAGATTAGGTAAGGTTAGGTTTGGCTAGGTTAGGTTAAATTAATTTAGTTAGGTTAGGTTAGGTTAGGTTAGGTAAGGTTAGGTTTGGCTAGGTTAGGTTAGTTTAGATTAATTTAGATTAGGTTAGGTTAGGTTAGGTAAGGTTAGGTTTGGCTAGGTTAGGTTAGATTAATTTAGGTTAGGTTAGGTTAAGTTAGGTTAGGTAAGGTTAGGTTTGGCTTGGTTAGGTTAGGTTAGATTAATTTAGGTTAGGTTAGGTTAAGTTAGGTTAGGTTAGGTAAGGTTATGTTTGGCTAGGTTAGGTTAGGTTAGATTAATTCAGATTAGGTTAGGTTAAGTTAGGTTAGGTTAGGTAAGGTTAGGTTTGGCTAGGTTAGGTTAGGTTAGATTAATTTAGATTAGGTTAGTTAAGCTCCACCCCAACAAATCTATATTATTGGAAACACTGACTTGTAGAAAATATACATGTTTTTTTAATTTAATTCAGGTAAGAGACAGCGTTTGCCCTTGTTTCATCTTCCCCCATTCGAAAAACCTATTCTACCACATCCCTGAGATTTTAGGGGAGAAAATCTGAAACAACAGGAAATGGGAGAGTTTAAATCCGTCTTTCTGATACGCAACACATCGCAACACTTAAATTAATGCACAGAATTATGATAACCACCTAAAACAAAGAACTGGGGATAAAGAAGAATAGATTTTGCAATAATTAAACAGTGTATATTTTCTAATGTGGGTGTGGAAATTATTGAAAGCAGGAGGATTTAGATGAAAGGAAAAATAGATTAGATAGTAAATGAGTTTATATTTAGAAGGTAAAAGGGAAATAAGTGGAGGAGTTTGGATTTAGAAGAAGGAATAAGGGAAATGAGTAGAGGAGGATACAGGAAACTCTTAATTAATCTACCTGTGTTTTGTAATTAATGTCTTGAGAGGGAAGGAAAGTAAGAAAATAGAAAGAATAAATGAAAGAACAGGAAAAGAAAGAAACAAGATAATGGTGACAATGAGAGAGAGAGAGAGAGAGAGAGAGAGAGAGAGAGAGAGAGAGAGAGAGAGAGAGAGAGAGAGGGGGGGAGGGTAAGACAATACTAAGAATAAATAGAAGATGAAATATTAAAAGGAAAGAAAAAAAAAATAAAAATGAGAGAGAGAGAGAGAGAGAGAGAGAGAGAGAGAGAGAGAGAGAGAGAGAGAGAGAGAGAGAGAGAGAGAGAGAGAGAGAGATTTTCCTTCCACCTTAGCCTCTCAATACTAACCAATAATTTTCTTTCCCCATTAAACCTGACCTATCCCAACCCAACCTAACCTAACTAACCCACCCCCCCCCACCCCAGGAGCATGCTATGGGAGGATGCTACTCTAAGAAGGCCACGAAAGCTGCTCTGAAGAAACGTCACCGCATGGAGCGCCGGCCAATCAAGGTGTGTGTGTGACCCGTTTTTCACTTTTGATATATGCCCTTGTACTGTGGAATTTGGACTTGGCGAGGTGAGGTGAGGTTAGGTTAGGGTAGTAGGTGTGTTTGTGACATGTTGGGCTATTTGTATTCGCGACCCGTTTTGTAATTTTTGCATATGCCTTTCTACTGCAGAATTTGGGCTTGGCGAGGTGAGGTGAGGTTAGGTTAGGTTATGTCTGTTTGTTGCAGGTCTTAAACTTGTATTTATGACCCGTTTAGGAGTTTTTTTACGCATTTTCCACGCCAACATGAAACTAATCTGTAATTGCTGCTTCCTCTGAGGCTGTCTTGGTAGTAGACACTTTCACCCACCACAGTTTAACCACAGTGGTGCGTGACAGTGAATGGAGGCGCCCCACACACAACCGCGCAGCTTTTCCTCCTCCCACGGATTCCTGCACGGGTGAGGCCTGCCATCCTCCCACACAGAAAACACGACAATGGGTTTGTGTGCATGTGAGTGGTTCGAAAATTGTGATCGTAAGAAGAAAGTGAAGATTTTACTCCCAAAACAACAAATAATTAAAAAAAAATCAAGAGGAATACACAGAAATGGTTACAGAAGTCTAGCGCAATCTATTGGCTCCTCAGCTAGCCAATATTAAGGTGTGTGAGGCAATACAGCTACATGAAAGAGTACTGCTTTTGGCATATTACAAGCGTTTTGCCCTCTCTTGCTTGTGCAGCGCCTCGTGTACAGAACACAGTGGCTCGTCTGTACAGTTATGTGTGATTTGAAGCTGTTTCTGGCATATTACTAGCCTCTTCCCCCCTCTCTTGCTCATGCAGCGCCTCGTGTACAGAACGCAGTGGCTCGTCTGTATGGTTATGCGTGATTGCAGGTGTCAGTGTGAGGTAGATGCTGTAAATTCCGTGGCGAGTGTGTTTTCCTGTGTTGGGCGTCACAGTTCACCTCACAGCCCTACACAGCACAGGCCAGCACACCAATGCATCCAGCTGACCAGTGACAACCAGCGATGATGAGGCGTGGTGCTGGCAACGCTGTATCATGTTTGCCATATCTAGTGGGAAACACAGAAACACTCAAAATTGTGTCTCTGCAAGTCTTTAACGTTCACACAATAAATAGGTCAATTGGCGAGTGACCGCTGAGGTACTCTGCTGCTGGGGTGTCTGTTGGTGTGGCTGTGGGCAGGATGTTGTGTCTCGTGAGTGTTGACCGACCGCTGCCTGACGGTTTTGGGTTTGTTGAGTCACTGTTGGTGAGTAGCATTGTGTCTTGGTCTGGACAAGGCCTTATAGATGCACCAAAATTCAGACAAGCATTGCCTTCAGTGGTTCGAAAAGTGTTGTTGTAAGTGAGAAACAGTCATATGGCAAAAACTTTATTATTTATTTATTTATTTATTTATTTTTTATGTAGGAGGGACACCAGCCAAGAGCAACAAAAATCCAATAAAAAAAAAGGCCCACTGAGATGCCAGCCTCCGAATAGTGCCCAAAGTGGTAGTCAAAGATTGAAGGATAAGTGTGTTGAAACCTCCCTCTTGAAGGAGTTCAAGTCATAGGAAGGTGGGAATACAGAAGCAGGCAGGGAGTTCCAGAGTTTACCAGAGAAAGGGATGAATGATTGAGAATACTAGTTAACTCTTGCATTAGAGAGGTGGACAGAATAGTGGTGAGAAAGAAGAAAGTGTTGTGCAGCGAGGCCGTGGGAAGAGGGGAGGCATGCAGTTAGCAAGATCAGAGGAGCAGTTAGCATGAAAATAACAGTAGAAGACAGCAGTACATGCAACACTGCGGCAACAGTGACGCATCACAAACAAAACAAAATAAGCTGTGTGCCGAGTATACCAGGCAGTGTTGGGAGTGTACACAGTTAGCGGTGTGGTGGCCACACTGCGCTGACATTGACTGGCTTGGCTTGTGATGCTGGCCAGTTGAAATTGTTCCCGCAGATCATGGAACAATTCTGAAGATTCTAGTTGATGATGCTTCAGATTAGGGTGCTGTATTGCGACACCCCACAGGTCAGTCTGAGGCAGTAGAGGTTGAGACCAGTGTTGTCCGTCTGTCCCTGCATGTGTCTGTCACTAATGCAGGAGCCACAGACACACTGCCTCAGCCACGTACATGCCCACACTGCAGGGGCGCGGCTCATGGTGTTGGCAAAGTGTGGTGGTGAAACTCTCTCCTGGAAAGCTGCTGTGTTTGCTGTGTGGTAACTGGTGTGAGCAGGGCCTCAGGGTGACTGCGTGCTTAGGAAATTTAATCTATCACTGGCTAACTTTCCTGTAAGGCTGGGTGCACACTGAGATGTAGGGCAGGGGAACACAGGCAGGGGAGAGCAGGGCAGGGCAGGGCAGGGGAGGTGTAGTGTGCATTGACGAGCAGTGTGCCATCCTGTGCATTGCTGTTGTCATCGCTGTCACAGAGGATCACTTGGAAAACTTTGGAGTAGATCGATTTGGATAATGAGTTTGAGAGTTCTTGTGGGATGTTTGTAGAGGGAAGGAGGCAGTGTGGAGGAGTGGATGGAGAAGTGGATGCATGGAAGAAATAGATATACATGAATTTGCTGTAACTTATGAGCTATGATGCAAAACACATGTGCCACTTCTTGAGATATACAAGAAGATCAGTATGGGAAGATCTGGCTGTGTTTGTAAGGTCTTGGTGCGCTGTGCAGAAAACCTTGATGCAGCGGCTGTGTGTCCACCTGTGCTGTGCTACTGTGTGTCAGCCTGTGCACTTAAGTTATATTTAAAACAGTGAGGTGCAGTTTTATACCCCTCTGTGTGCTGTGTGTCCAGCCTGAGCGTTTTCATATAGTGTACACAGAAAATTTATGACTTGTCGTTTGGTGCCCTTTGAGTAGCGAGCTGAGGAGGGAAGGAGGGAGGAAGATGTGGGAGGCTTCAGCACATATCAGCAAGCACTTCCCACAGCACACAGCTTTGTCCGTCTCACACAAAAACCAAAATACAGCATTATTTAAGAACATATAGCGAAATAAGAAAGAAAGAATATAAGGGAAATAAGAAATAAGAAATAAGAAATAAGGGATGCTGCAAGAAGCCACCAGGCCTACACGTGGCAGTCCCTGTATGAAATCCATCTACCTATTTCCACCTATCATCCCCATCCATAAACCCGTCTAATCTTCTCTTAAAGCTCTCTAATGTCCCACCACTAACAACATGATTACTGAGTCCG
>NW_026973667.1:2812500-2817500 GCF_035594125.1 Scylla paramamosain
GTCATCCCGCCTCAGACGACTCTCGAACTAGCTTTCCGAGGGTCCGGGAGCTTTGAGGTGAAACGGAAGGGGTTGGAGGTGAAGGTAACAGCCAATGCGGGAAGTGGATTGAAGGGGCAAAGCATAGAGGGTGTTTCTTCATCAGTATCGTCAGTCCTCGCCTCGCCGCCCGACAGGAAAGGGAGGGGTGGCAAAGAGAAGCGAGACAGTCCCATAACGTACAGCATGGCTAGGCAGAAGTTCGCTCCATATTCCCGTAACCGCTTTGGCTACTACCACAACAACCACTACCAGGCGAGAATGACCACCACCGCCACCACCACCGCCACAGATAAGGGTGCTGGGAAGGCGCAGGTCTCTGAAAGCAAGGTGAATACAGAGAAGTCACCAACTAGTCAGACTAAGCTTGGTCCTACTCGATCTAAGAGCAACACACCACCAAACCGCAGCCCACCGCACTCCACAGCCTCCAGGAGTCCACCGCACCACACACCGCCAAGCCGCAGCCCGCCACACACCACCACGTCAAGCAAGTCCCCACCACATCACTCACCGCCACACAAAACGCCAGCAAATCACTCACCACCACACAGAAGTCCACCACACATCACCACACTTCACAAGACCCCACTGCACACCACCACCATGTCCCACAAAGGCCCAGCACACACGTCACCACCACACAAGACCCCAGCGCAGCACAACACCGTGAAGTCACCACCGCAGAAGTCGCCACCCAACACACACCAGAAGCCACCACAGACAAACTCTGTCGGCCTCGTCAAGACACGCGTGGCGATGCTTGAGACAACACCGACGACCAGGAAGTCACCACCGCAGCCACCATCACTTAGACGAACCCCGAAGAAGCCGATAATCCGACCAACATCTTTAGAAAAATCTCCGTCACTTGTCATCCCAGTAACAGAGCGGAACATTGAGTTAAGTAAGCCAGTGTTCCGTCGGCTTGAATACTTTGAGGGAAATGGAGAGGAACGGCAGGACTCAGCTGGCACGAAAATTGAGGATATATTGATCGTCGGGTCGGTTGAGACGGAAAGCTTGATCGACTGCATTCCGGAGAAGATATCGGGGAAGAAAACGATTGAACGGGCTTTGAAAACGAGCCCTAATGATGAGCAGGCCCTGTGTGACGTGAGCAAGGCTTCCCAGGACGCTAGGGAGAGGGAAAAAGTACTAATGGAAAGCAGCATGGAAGCCTCACTGACCTCTGTGACTGACCAGAACCTGAGTCCCGATGATACGAAATTACTGACACCACAGTCGGAGTCTTCATTTGAGATCCTGGAGTCCCTGAGTGAGACCTTGGACCTGACCCTGGAGGAGCCCATCAAGGAGGACCTGGAGGAGGGGCTGTCGATGTCGGAGTCGTCTTCGTCTATTCCCTCGGAAATCCCACCTCCTCGAACGACACCAGTGCAGATGAACCGGTTCCAGAACTCGCATGCACTCAATCACAAGGCCATGAATGCGATATCGCCAACAGACCGACGCAAACCACTAGGGCAGCTCCTCTCTGCCCTCAAGACGTCACTCGATTCACGGTCATCGTTAGAATCATCAACCGAATCGCAGAAAACGGATGGTGTTTGTACCGATTCCTCGTCACACCCACCTCCGCCAGCCCTCACAAACTCCTCATCTGGACCTTCTGGGACCTGCACGCCTGTCTTGACATCTGCGAGGGATCTTGATCTTGACTTCTTGATTGACGACGAGATAGCAGACCAACCTGGCTTGACTTTCGGTGAGGAGGGGGAGCTGGTTTGACTTCCTCCTTCTTTGGTGATGATGAGTTTGAAGAGCTTGTCGCGGCTGTGGCTAGCTCTGGATCGCCCACGCATCACTCCATGCCTGGTGAGTGTTTGTTTGTTTGTTTGTTTGTTTGTTTGTGTGTGGGGTGAGGGAGGGTAGTGTGGTATTGTTCTTTCACTAGTACTATCATGTGTGTGTGTCTGTTTGTGTGTGCGGTGATATTAGGGTTATTTTGATGTCCTCTACTCCCATTCTCTCAGGACTATTGTTTTCCAAGGCTACAAGGATGGTTAGGCAAGATTTCATGGGTGTTTTCCTCGTTTTTCTCACTATTTATGCCAAATTCCTGTTAAGCTGTCACTGGAATCATGAAAACACCCTTGAAAACCCTCGTAACTTCCACTGCAGCCTGTTAAACTATCACTACTATTACTACTACTAGACAAACAAGTCACAAGGAAGAGGAAGAGGATGAAAAGGAGGAGGAGGAGGAAGAGGAGGAGGAGGAGGAGGAGAAGGAGGAGGAGGTGGAGTAAGCATCAGCGTTGTGACTTCCATAATCTGAGTAAATAAAGATTTCTAACTTTATATTTCAAAGTATATTAGGTAGAGTGTGTAAGACGTAACCTTTTGATTCACCCTGTACTGTGTTTAGTAGTAGTAGTAGTAGTAGTAGTAGTAGTAGTAGTAGTAATAGTAGTAGTAGTAGTAGTAGTAGTAGTAGTAGTAGTAGTAGTAGTTTAATCTTTTCTTTTGTCTTTTGTCTGTTTTTCTTTTTTTCTTGTCTTTTTCTTTTTGTTTTTCTTTCTTTTATTCTTCCTTCTTCCTTTCTTTTTTCTTTTTCTGTCTTTTCTTTCTTCATTTCTCTTTTTCTTAATTTTTCTCATTTCGTTTCTCTTTATTCTTTCTTCCTTCATTTCTCTTTTTCTTTTTTTCTTTTCGTTTCTCTTTATTCTTTCTTCCTTCATTTTCCTTTTCTCTTCTTTTCCGTAACCTTTTCTTTCTATAGTTTTTTTCCTTTCTTCATTTCTTTCTTTTCTTCCTTCATTTTTTTTAGTTCTTCAATTCTTTTTCCTTTCATTTTTCTTTTCTTCCTTCATTTTTCTTTTTCTTTCTTCATTTTCTTCCTTTTCATTCATTCTATCTTTCTACTCATTTCTCGGTACAGTAAAATCCCTCTCATCCGGTATTCGAGTATCCGGCAGCTTCAAGTATCCGGCACATTTTTCCCCGAGCCTTAAAATCAATAAAAAATCAATGTGTACTCATAAAATCGATTGAAATTCCCGCGCGAGGCATACTTTGTCCCCTCGCCATCAGAGCGCACTGCTTGGCGCCACCCGCGGCCCACTGCACTGTGTTTACTCAGTGACTCAGTCCCGCGTGTGCACTGTTTATCGCCTGACGCCTTCATCATGCCTAAAGTTATAGAAAAGAGGAAGCGTGTTGTGCTTACACTTAAGCAGCTGATCAGATCAGCTGCTGATTAAGATCAGCTGATCTTTGTTATGGTAAGATGCGTGAGTGTAGGCTGGTGATTGTGGACATAATTTCACTTCTATTCAAGTATCCGGCAATATTCAAGTATCCGGCATGTCGGCGGTCCCGTTGACGCCGGATAAGAGGGATTTTACTGTATAGGAATAGTTACAGTAACAGTAGAAATAGTAGTAGTAGTAGTAGTAGTAGTAGTAGTAGCAGTAGCAGTAGGAGTTCGTGTTAATCTTGATCTTGCTCTTTAGTGATCTTTAACCACCACCACCACCACCACCACCACCACCACCTTTACTCCTACAGCGTCGGCGGCGGCTGGTGCGAGCGAAACACACAGACGCACTCGCACAGACAGCCTGGACACCACCTCATCCAGCCTGGCGGGTGACGACCTCATGCTGGATTACGATGCGCACGAAACTGTCATGGCCTCCGGGTGAGTGTGGGGGAGGGACTGGGGGGGTAGCATGCGTTTTTTAATTTATATATATATATATATTTTTTTTTTCTTATGTAGTCGTGTTTAAAAATTTCTTCAGGTTTTTATTTATTTGTTTATTTTATTATTTTTTTTTGCATGTTTTTTTTTTTTTTTTTTTTAGAGTAAATTGTTGTTATTTTTTCAAGTGTTGCTTTTGTAGTTTTGTTTTGTTTTGTTTTGTTTGTTTTGCTTTTGTTTTTTTTGTCATTCGTTTCTTTTATATATTTTAGTTTTTCCTATTTTTTCTTGTTTTTTTTAAGATATTTTTAGTTTATTTTGTCTTCATTTTCTTAATTTTTCCAGTTTTTTAGATTTGTTTTTCTTGTTTTTTCTTTTTCTCCTTATTTTTTTTTATTATTTTTTCGTTTTTTTCATAATTTTTCTTTTCTTATTATTTCGTTTCATCTTTTTTCCTGGTCTATTTTTTTTTAACTTTAATTTTCCTGCTTTACTTTAATTTTATTCTTTTTCCTAATAGATTTATTTTTACTCTCTCTCTCTCTCTCTCTCTCTCTCTCTCTCTCTCTCTCTCTCTCTCTCTCTCTCTCTCTCTCTCTCTCTCTCTCTCTCTATTCATTTCTACTTATTTTTTTTACTCATTTCTGTTTACTTAAGCATGAATTTTATTTATTTACTTATATTTACTTACAAATATATTTTTTTCCCACCACAAACTTTTGCATGTCATCGTGTAGTGTTTGTAGTGACTGTACCAACACTACCACTACTACTACCACCACTACTACTACCACTACTACTGCCACTGCCACTAGAAGCGAAAGTTGGTGTGCGCGTGCAGGTGCGCGGCCCAAACACCTGCGCATTACTATACCTGGAAGAAGGTTAGAGAGAGAGAGAGAGAGAGAGAGAGAGAGAGAGAGAGAGAGAGAGAGAGAGAGAGAGAGAGAGACTGTGGTGAGGATGTGGGTTGTGTGTCATTAGAGAGAGAGAGAGAGAGAGAGAGAGAGAGAGAGAGAGAGAGAGAGAGAGAGAGAGAGAGAGAGAGAGAGAGAGAGAGAGAGAGAGAGAGAGAGAGAGAGAGAGAGACACACACACACACACACACACACACACACACACACACACACACACACACACACACACACACACACACACACACACACACATATGCTTTGAGAATGGCAGAATTTTTGCATGATTTTGATAGTATACGTAGATAGCAATGCGTGTGTATGTGTGTGTGTGTGTGTGTGTGTGTGTGTGTGTGTGTGTGTGTGTGTTAGCTTCT
>NW_026973667.1:2825000-2845000 GCF_035594125.1 Scylla paramamosain
ACAACCTCCCCAGCTCAAGTCTGCCAAGAGAATGTAGATTTGCGGAGGCAGGTGAGTGTCCGAGAGGCAATTAATTGGTACAGTGATCTTCAAAAATGTTGTGTAGGGTTTGCAAGGGTGTTTTTTGTGGTTCTAGTGCATGCTGCTGGGGTTTTCAAGGTTGTTTTCATGGTTCTATAGTTTAACAGGCTGCAGTGGAAGTTATTGGGGTTTTCAAGGGTGTTTTCATGGTTCTATAGTTTAACAGGCTGCATTGGAAGTTACTGGGGTTTTCAAGGTTGTTTTAATGATTCCATTGGTAGTTTAACAGGCTGCAGTGGAATTTATTGGGGTTTTCAAGGTTGTTTTCACGATTACAGTGACAACAGGCAACAGTGGAAGTTACTGGGGTTTTCAAGGGTGTTTTCATGGTTCTATAGTTTAACAGGCTGCAGTGGAAGTTACTGGGGTTTTCAAGGGTGTTTTCATGGTTCTATAGTTTAACAGGTTGCATTGGAAGTTACTGGGGTTTTCAAGGGTGTTTTCACGATTACAGTGACAACAGGCTGCAGTGGAAGTTACTGGAGTTCTCAAGGGTGTTTTCATGGTTCTATAGTTTAACAGGCTGCAGTGGAAGTTACTGGAGTTCTCAAGGGTGTTTTCATGGTTCTATAGTTTAACAGGCTGCAGTGGAAGTTACTGGGGTTTTCAAAGGGTGTTTTCACGATTACAGTGACAACAGGGTGCAGTGGAAGTTACTGGGGTTTTCAAGGCCCCACAGCAAGCCTCCACAGCACACACTAGCCGAAACAAAACCTAACTAGCAATACCAGCCCTTACAACACAACCTCTCCCAACAGGTGGTCTTGCTGCAACAACAGCTGGAGGACCGAGAGAGGACTATACGACTCCTCCAACAACAACTGTCGCAGAGTCTTACCTTGCAAACCACCACCACCACGCCAGCGCCCTCCACAACCACTACCACCACCACCACTACCCCTACTGTCAACGCAGCCACACAGACAGACAGGTTAACACGTGGCCCCCCTCTTAGTGCCAGTTTGTCACGGGCTTCCTCTATCGATGATGGCTTGGGCCCCACTGTGAGGTAAGACTGGGTTGCTCGCTCTCTCTCTCTCTCTCTCTCTCTCTCTCTCTCTCTCTCTCTCTCTCTCTCTCTCTCTCTCTCTCTCTCTCACTTTTTCATTGATTATATTTATTTATTTACTCTTTTATGTGTTGTTAGGTTAAGTGTGTGTGTGTGTGTGTGTGTGTGTGTGTGTGTGTGTGTGTGTGTGTGTGTGTGTGTGTGTGTGTGTGTGTGTGTGTGTGTGTAATCTTATTCATCATCATCATCATTAGCATTCATAAGAAAACAATTTTTTATTCTGTCTAATCTTTGTTTCGTTAAATGTGATTTGTTTGTTTGTTTGTTTGTTTGTTTGTTTGTTTTTGTTTTTTAAGGTGTTTTTGTTTATGTTCAAACGGTTTCAGGAGTCAAGGTTTGTTTTGTATTGCCGTGTGTGTGTGTGTGTGTGTGTGTGTGTGTGTGTGTGTGTGTGTGTGTGTGTGTGTGTGTGTGTGTTTGTGTGTGTGTTTAGATATGCACTGTTTTATGTATACAAGTTGAGAAATTATTATTATTATTATTATTATTATTATTATTATTATTATTATTATTATTATTATTATTATTACTACTGTTTTTAATCATTATTTTCTTATTGTTCTTTTTGGAAATCTGAAAAAAAAGAAAAAAGAGCTGAAAAAATCAAGAAATTAAATGATTCACTAAAAAAATTCTCTCTCTCTCTCTCTCTCTCTCTCTCTCTCTCTCTCTCTCTCCAGACACGTTTATAGACACATTCTCTGTAGCACTGCATTAAACTAATTATATAACAATTATTTTGATTACATTAGTCAGTTTAGCATTATATTCCCCACATTATTATTATTATTATTATTATTATTATTGTTGTTCTTGTGGGATTGAAAAAATGTTAGTGTTTTGTGCGTGAGAGAGAGAGAGAGAGAGAGAGAGAGAGAGAGAGAGAGAGAGAGAGAGAGAGAGAGAGAGAGAGAGAGAGAGAGAGAGAGAGAGAGAGCTTCTAATATTTACCTAAAAAAAAACTATTTATAAACAAATTATATATATACAGATTACTTAATACATTGCTCTGATACTAAAAAAAAAAGTTATATTTGTATTAGTTATTATTATTATTATTAATATTATTTATTTGTGTTATTTGAAAGGTTGTGAGGAAATGTTATATTGTGTTAAAAATAGGAGGAATATTATTAATCTGTGTATTCAGTTAGAGAAATTAGGAAAATATTTTAAACTAGTCATATTTTTCAAGGGAAACTGAGACAAAATGTGAGTGTTTTAAAATAGCAATATTTTGAAAGGGAAACTGAGACAATGAGGAAAAATATTTTAAACTAGTAATATTTTCAAGGTAAACTGAGACAAAATTAGGAAAGTATTTGAACTAGTAATATTTTGAAAGGGAAAGAGACAGAAGTTGAAAATATTTAAACTAGGAAGTACAAAATATTAAATAAAAACATTCTGAATCTCTGTATTAAGGTAGAGAAATTAGGAAATATTTGAACTAGTAATTAGGAAATATTTGAACTAGTAATACTTTGAAAGGGAAAATAGGAAAATATTTAAACTAGGGTGAAAATATTTAAACTAGGGAAGTACAAAATAGAAAAAAATAAAATGAAATAATATGTGTAAATAAATTAGAGAAAACAAGGAAATAAGTGTCTACAAGATAGAAAAGTAAATATTATTAATCTGTGTAATTAGAGAAAAAGGGAATATTTTAACTAGTAAATGTTTGTAATTATTGCTTATTTTGTTGTTTGCATTGTAAAGTGAAAGAAATATTTTAAGTAAAGAGAAAAGAAATACATTATTATTTTGTGTAATAAAAGAAAAACATTATTTGTGCACTAAATATAGAAAATATTTTGTGTACTAAATATAGAAAATATTTTAACTTGTAATGAAAGTAATTGTTTATTTGAAATGGGAAGCAAAACAAATGAAAAAAATATTGAACCTAAAAGTAAAAAATGTCAGTTATATATAAATTAATATATAAATTAGAGAAAAAGAAAATATTTAAACTTAGTAATTGTTTATGAGAAAAAGAAAACATTTAAACTAGTAAAAAAGTTATTTTGTGTGAAATGCAGATTGAAACCATAACAATAACCTTGTTGATGGCAATGTGTATTATATAAAGCAGAGAAACAAAGAAAATATATAAGCTAGTAAAAAAAGAAAGTAAAGAAAAATGCAGATTAACAAGATTTATTTATTTTGTGAAGAAAAAAATGCAGATTTATTTATTTTTGTTAAGAAAAAAATGCAGAAAGAAAAAAAGAAAAATGCAGATAAGATTTATTTATTTTGTTAAGAAAAAAGAAAACTGCAGATTAACAAGATTTATTTATTTTGTTAAAGTTTAATTTTGTAGTATTTATCTCATTGGCAGAAGGAAAAGAAAACAAGTAAAACATGAGTAGTAATTTGGTTGTGAAAGAATAAAAACAAATATACATCTTGTCAAATACAGACTAAAAAACATATTAATGTGTAATTCATAATAATTGTTTGCTTGGTGGTAGAAAAAATGCTGAAAATAATAATTGGTTATATATTTTGTTATCATAATTAACTTGTCATTAAAAAAAATCACTAATACTTTTCTTCTACTACTACTACTACTACTACTACTACTACTACCATCATTCATTGCTACTTTTTCCTACTACTACTACTACTACTACTACTACTACTACTACTACTATTACTACTACTACTATCATCATTCATTGCTACTTTTTCCTACTACTACTACTACTACTACTACTACTACTACTACTACTACTATCATCATTCATTGCTACTTTTTCCTTCTATTACTAACTTTTCCTACCACCAAGCTAGTTAATGATTACAAACAAGGATTACTTTTATTACTGGATTATTTAAATTACTACTATTCTGCCAAGCTCACAATTATACAAGATACATAACAACATACAACAACAAACTAACAACAACAACAACAACAACAACAACAACAAAACTCAACCAACATTCCTTTTAACAACATACAACAACAACTCTCATTGCTACTTTTTCCTTCTACTACTACAACTATTACTACTACTATCATCATTCATTGCTACTTTTTCCTTCTACTACTAACTTTTTCCTACCACCAAGCTAGTTAATGATTACAAATAAGGATTACTTTTATTACTGGATTATTTAAATTACTACTATTCTGCCAAGCTCACAATTATACAAGATACATAACAACATACAACAACAAACTAACAACAACAACAACAACAAAACTCAATCAACATTCCTTTTAACAACATACAACAACAACTCTCTCAACCAACATTCCTTTTTAACAACATACAATAACAAAACTCTCAACCAACATTCCTTTTACATTTCATTTCATTCACCAACACAACCACTCATTCAATTACTATTCCATTCACACACACACAACACAGACAGAGACACACACACACACACACACACACAATCTAGATAAAGCAGAGAGAGAGAGAGAGAGAGAGAGAGAGAGAGAGAGAGAGAGAGAGAGATGATACTCCCTACAAAACAGCTACAAAAACTATTTGCACCCAACACTTTTTTATTCAAAGACCGCTACACACCACAGAACTTAACAAAAAAAAAAAAAAAAAAAAAAAAAAAAAAAAAAAAAAACAGCCAAATCTAGCCAGTGACAGAAGCTGCAGAAGAATAAATTAGATGTTTACAACCCACGGCACCTCTTCAGGACCTCCACCAACCCTGCATACCTCTTGAAAAACACACAGGAAACACCCAAATTTAAGTGTTGTTGGTGTGTTACAGAGAGGAGCACTCAGGGCCACAAGACAGGTTAAGCTCACCACCACCACCACCACCACCACCATACAGCTTGAGGGGGACAGGAGGTAGTCAGGTGTATTGGTGATGGTTGGTGAGGTCTCTGTAGGGGGTAATAGAACACTGGGACTGGTGGTGGTGGTGGTGGTGGTGGTGGTGGTGGTAGTAGTAGTAGTAGGAGGAGGAAGAGGAGGAGAAGGAATGAATAGGGTGTGTGTGTGTGTGTGTGTGTGTGTGTGTGTGTGTGTGTGTGTGTGTGTGAGAGAGAGTGAGTCAGTGTTGCCATGTCTTAAGAAAATGAAAATAATAAGAAAATGAAATGAAAAAAAAGAATAATAAATGAAATGAAAAATAAATATAGAAAAAAGACTAATCATTACAAAGAAATGAAAACATCACACACACACACACACACACACACACACACACACACACACACACACACACACACACACACACTAATCTAACCTAACTAACTTTCCTTCATTTTTCTCGTATTCCAACAACACTAACTTGAAACACATTGCTGCATAGTTCAATCTTAATACAACAAACACAAACCATCAAGTAATTTTAGCCAGATATTCCTAAAACTTTCTTCTCATTAGTTCACTTTCTCAAGGCCACAAAGATGACTCAGCAACCTCTCAAGGGTGTATTTCTTGTTGGCAATGCTGAATAATTCTTAAACTACCACTGGAACCATGAAAACACCCTTGAAAACCCCAATAACTTCCACTTCACCCTGTTAAACTATAGAACCATGAAAACACCCTTGAAAACCCCCAATAACTTCCACTGCAGCCTGTCAAACTATCACTGGAACCATGAAAACACCCTTGAAAACCCCAGTAACTTCCACTGCAGCCTGTTAAACTATAGAACCATGAAAACACCCTTGAAAACCCCAATAACTTCCACTGCAGCCTGTTAAACTATAGAACCATGAATCAGCCTGTTAAACTATAGAACCATGAAAACACCCTTGAAAACCCCAACAACTTCCACTGCAGCCTGTCAAACTATCACTGGAACCATAAAAACACCCTTGAAAACCCCAACAACTTCCACTGCAGCCTGTTAAACCACACAAACCACAAAAACACCATTGAAAACCCCAATAACTTCCACAAGAACCATGAAAACACCCTTGAGACCTCCCCAACCCACCCTAAGCAAACCACAACAGACGCAAACACACCCTAACCTAGCAAGTGACCTAATGTGACCTCTCTTTTCACCCTGCAAGCTTCCGTCTGGGAAAGGTAAAGTCTCTTGTTGATATAGTTGATGTTATGCTTGGTTGTATAACACTCTGTTCCCCCCTGGCCCTTCTTGCTATCCCTGCCACCTACCCTGACTTGCAACTTCTCTACAGCACCCTCAAGTTTTAGTAGTAGTAGTAGTTTTTTTTTTTTTCAGTGTTTGTGCGTGTTTTGTTTGCTTTGATAGTAGTAGTAGTAGTAGTAGTAGTAGTAGCAGTAGCAGTAGCAGTAGCTGTTGTTTTCATTATTTTTCGTTTTCTGCTACGGTTTCTACATCTCTGCCTTGCCTAAATGTTGTAGTAGTAGTAGTAGTAGTAGTAGTAGTAGTAGTAGTAGTAGTAGTAGTAGTAGTATTTTCCCTTATTCTCTTCTAAGTTATCATTTTGGTGTTCAAAACTTCTATTATTATTATATTATTATTATTATTATTATTATTATTATTATTATTATTATTATTATTAACATTTCTTTACTTTTTTATTCTTCCTTCCTCTCCTTGAATCTATTCTCTCTCTCTCTCTCTCTCTCTCTCTCTCTCTCTCTCTCTCTCTCTCTCTCTCTCTCTCTCTCTCTCTCTCTCTCTCTCTCTCTCTCTCTCTC
This sequence comes from Scylla paramamosain, assembly GCF_035594125.1. NCBI lineage: Eukaryota > Metazoa > Arthropoda > Malacostraca > Decapoda > Portunidae > Scylla > Scylla paramamosain. The sequence goes on from NW_026973667.1 coordinate 2,831,787, forward strand.
TCTCTCTCTCTCTCTCTCTCTCTCTCTCTCTGTGTGTGTGTGTTCCTTCTTCAAACCTATTTATTGTTTGTCATTTACTTATTATTATTCTTACTTAATATATTGCTTGTTTTCTTCTTTTTTTCCTCCTATTCCTTATAGAAGAAGTAGTAGTAGTAGTAGTAGTAGTAGTAGTAGTAGTAGTAGTAGTAGCAGTAGTAGTAGTAGTACTTTAGACTGCTTGAAATATTAAGTTTGTATGTTTGTCTGTTCTTGTGATATTTTGGGGTTGTTACTAGTAATTGTGTGTGTGTGTGTGTGTGTGTGTGTGTGTGTGTGTGTGTGTGTGTGTGTGTGTGTGTGTGTGTGTGTGTGTGTGTGTGTATTACCTGCTGCCTTGTATTCAAATATCAGGAATTATTAACCTAGAATATACTGTGATAAATATATGAAGCTAGAATTACATACACAATTATATATAGATTACTCTTTGTGTGTGTGTGTGTGTGTGTGTGTGTGTGTGTGTGTGCGTGTGCGTGCGTGCGTGCGTTATTTTTCTAGTTTAATATATCACTATTTTCTGCGTATACAATAATGATAATAATAATAATGATGAAAATAAAGGAATTAATGAATTACTAACATTTTTCTTTAACTTATTCATCTAACGAGTCTCTTCCTCACCTTTGCACGCTAGCAGGTACATGTGGTGAGTACTCGACAAGGCCTTACCCACCACTTACTCATTCCCTCGTCATTTTACTCATTCATAACTTTACTGAACAAATATCGTTTCTATAGTCAAATTTAACTCATGGAATTTTCATCTCACTCATCTTACAGCTCACTCATCATCTCACTCTCTCTATTTAATATATTCATAAAGGTTCTGTAGTCAAATTTTACTCATAAGCAGTTTCCATCTTACTCATCTTATTCTCTCTCTCTCTCTCTCTCTCTCTCTCTCTCTCTCTCTCTCTCTCTCTCTCTCTCTCTCTCTCTCTCTCTCTCTCTCTCTCTCTCTCTCTCTCTCTCTCTCTCTCTAATATATTCATAGAGGCAATTTCTTTATTCAAATTTTACTGTTGCAATTTTCATCATTTACTCATTTGCCTGACTCCACCTGACTCATCTTACTCATTGCTTACTTGTACTCATTTTCCTCACCATACTCATAAGGATCATTTCTCTACTCAAATTTTACTCATTCATCCAGTAGTTAATATTTCTCTGACTCATCTTATTCATCATCTTACTCATCACTTATTCATACTATTCTACTCACCATATTCATAAATATCTTTTCTCTACTCAAATTTTACTCATGCAATCTCCATTTCTCACTATCTTAATAATTTACTCATCTTTAACTATTCACTATTTTCCTCACCATATTCATTAAAGATCATTTCTCTATTCAAATTTTACTCATTCATCCAGTTAGTGCTTCACTCATCTTACCATCTGACTCATTACTCATGCAATTTCAACTGCTCTTACTTATTTTACTGCTTACTCATCACCTGACTCATCTTACTCATCACTTACTCATGTTTACGTTAAGAAATGTTACTGTTTAGGTCGTGTTTTCGTTTCTTCTTAGTTGTCGTCTTCTGTTTCTTTATTTTTTGTTCTTCTACATCTTCTTAGTCTTCTTTTCTTTTCTTGTTTTTTTCTTCTTTTGTTTTGTTTTTTTCTTGTCATCTCCTCATTTATTTTCTTCTTTGTCTTCATTGTCATCTTCTTTCTAAAACAACAAAATTATTCTTTTAAAATAACTATTATATTTCCCAAAACAACAACAACAACACCAACAAACAATCATCTATTTTCTCTCACCACTATTCTGTCCACCTCCCTAATCCAAGAGTTAACCAGTATTCTCAATCTTTCACCACTATTCTGTCCACCTCCCTAATGCAAGAATTAACCAGTATTCTCAGTCTTTCACCACTATTCTGTCCACCTCCCTAATGCAAGATTTAATCAGAATTCTCAATCTTTCACCACTATTCTGCCCACCTCCCTAATCCAAGAGTTAACCAGTATTCTCAATCTTTCACCCCTTTCACTGGCACACTCCTGAACTCCCTGCCAGCTGCTGTGTCTCCCCTGCCTGTGACTTGAACTCTTTCAGGAGGGAGGCTGCAACACACTTACCCTCAAACTCTGAATGACCCTTTGACCTGACTTTGGGGACCGGTGCCTCAGAGGGCCTTTTTTCAGCCTTTTTATTGCCCCAGTGCCCCCTCTTGCATACACAATAAATAAATAATAATAATAAATAATAATAATAATAATAAATCTCTCCACAAGGCTATATTTCTAATCCTCTTCCTTCCTTCACAGTTCTGAGAGGAATCTGGAGAGAGGTCGTGTTAGGTCAGCCTCCAGCCCTGCCCAGCCCCCCAGAGCAGCCAGCCAGCCCCCCCCACCCCTGCGACATCACCCAGCCCTTCCTCACCACTGACGGCACAAGATATTAGGTCAACTGAGGTCAGAGACAGGAGGAGATGCGCTGGAAGTGTGATTGGCTGATGAAGAGAAGTTGATTAGAAGCCTCGTGATTGGCTGAATGGAACCACGGGTCAGCTAGAACGTTTGTGATTGGTCAAGAGAAGCAGAGGTCATCTAGGCACCTCGCTATTGGTCGGTTTGAAGTGCAGGTAATGTGTGCCATTCCCACAGTGACCTAAGATAACCTAACCTGACCTAACTTGAGCCAGAGACTAAGAGACGGGTCAGGGCACCAAGTCGACAAGCCAGGTCAATTGAGGTCAAGCTAATGGAGTCGATTACTTTAGAGAAACGCAGAAACTAAACTCATCATTTTGTGACTGTGTGCGTCTGTGTCCAATGTACGCATTTTGCTGCCTCGTGTGCGTGTGTGCGTGTGTGTGTATGTGTGTGTGTGTGTGTGTGTAGTGGTGTTGGTGTGAATGATTAAACAGGTTGAGAATCTTAAATTGTTATATGATTGGTTGAAAAATTAAGCCAGAAATTTAAGCAAAAAGATCATTGGTGAAAGAATTTGAAGCTGAAAGATGATTGGCAGAAAAATTAAGCCAGAAACTCAAACTAAAAGATCATTGGTGAAAGAATTTGAAGCTGAAAGATGATTGGCTGAAAAAAAATTAAGCCAGAAATCAAAGCTAAAAAATCACAAGCTGAAAATTTAACCAAGAAACTGAAGATGAAATATAACTGGCTGAAAACTAAAAGCTGGAAGATGACTGGCTGATATTCTAAGCCACAACACTCAGACAGGTTGTACGATTGGTCAGTAACATTACAAGTGCGCTGTGATTGGTCGAGCCTAGAGATGTTCCGAATGTTAATATTTCAGTACCTGTGAATGTGAATGTTTTGGTTTGAACAGGCAATATGATAATTATTATGTAGATGGCGTTAAAAAGTCCCCCTGGAGTTTGGCAGGGTGGTAAGATTAACCGATATACAGACCACTTCAGATTAATTCTCTTTCACTCACCCCCATTTGTATAATAGTGTTCAAATAGGCCTATAGTTTAAAATTTGATGTTTTAAAAATATCTGGTAGGCAACATGTGACTGAATGTGAATCGGTTTATGAATATTCGGATTGTCTCTAGTCCAGACGACACATGCACTCCTATTGGTTGACGGCAGTACAAGGGAGGCTGACTGAGATGTGATTGGTCTGTGGAGCCAAGAACTTGTCGCCTCATTGGTTGATTTGTAAAGTCCACTCAGAGTATTCACCAGTGATGTGTACTGTTTTTGTTGTGAGCCTAACCTAACTTTACCTCTTTAACCTAACCTAACTACCTAACCTAACTTAATTTTATGTAACCTGATCAAACTTAACCTACCCTGACCTGACCTGACCTAACCAAACTCAAACACCACCAACATTGACCCAACCTGGCCTAGCACAACCAACACAACTTAGGCAGACAAGACTAGGCGTTAACCCAGCCTGGGACAAACTTAGCCAAACTTAGTCAAAGGGAACCGAGCTGAACCCTTCACTGCAACACGACACATCACAGCAGCAGAAGCAGTGTGTCAAGTCTTCATCAACACCCACAACTAAGTTAGTGATGAAAGACAATACAGCTTGCAATTCCTTCCCAGTTCAATGATTGGGTGTGGCTGTGCAGCAAGTCAAGGTGTCTGTGATTGGTCATTAGGGAAAGGTGTACCAGGTGGCAATTAAAGGGTTAAGCTGTAATCTAAATAGACCAGATTAACTTAACCAGACCGGATTCCTAACCTAATGTAATCTAACTTAACTTTACCTAACCTAACAGAATCGAACCAAATGAAGTGTTTCCTAATTCATCATGTGGGTGATTATTATTAGGCAAAGAATTACTGGTGTCTAAAATAATTCCTCTCATGAAATCTTTACTAGTCAAACCTAACCTAACCTGTTCTAAACCCAACCAAACCTAACCCAACTAAACCTAACCTAACCTAACCCAACCCAACCCAATCTAACCTAACCTACCTAACCTATTCTAAACCCAACCAAACCTAACCTAACCAAACCTAACCAAACCCACCTAACCTATTCTAAACCCAACCAAACCTAACCTAACCCAACCCAACCAAACCTAACCCACTCTAAACCCAAACAAACCTAACCTAACCCAATTTTTTTTTTCCCCACATAAAACTGAATACCGAGGGATAAATATTTTGAGTGGAAATTACCGTAGTGAAATTTATTGATATACAGATAATAGCAATACTTAGAAATGATAAAAAGGTTGATTAATATTTGGGTTGAAGGATCTGTGATGTAAAAATGTAATGGTTAACAATGATGATAATGATAATGATGATGATGATGATGATGATGCAGCTTTCAAGTTTAGATAGACAATAATGCTTTCGTATGTGTGTGTGTGTGTGTGTGTGTGATCCCCAAGCCTCTGTTAGCAGTGAATAACGATAGAAAATAATGATAGAAATAATTATGGAAATAGAAATAGTAGAACTGATGAAATATGAAAGAGAAAAAAGAAAAAAAAAAGCGAGAGAAACAACAGAATGTGGAAATAGAAAAAAAAAATGAGAAAAGGAAAGTAAGATAATAAAGAAAAACAAACAACAATTAATAGAAAAAGTAAATAATGTAAAATAAATAGTAATGAGGAACTTAGTAATAGAAAAAAACAATGAAAGAAAAAGAAATAAAGATAGAAATGAAGAGGTGTAGAATAGAATGAGAAATAGCAATAGAAAACGAGAGGAATAGGTGAAAGAGAAGAAAAAATGCATTGAGAGAGAGAGAGAGAGAGAGAGAGAGAGGAGAGAGAGAGAGAGAGAGAGAGGAGAGAGAGAGAGAGAGAGAGAGAGAGAGAGAGAGAGAGCTAAACCAAAGATATTTAAAGTAGACTAAAATAATTATACACTTATACACAAACCAGCTAAAAATAATGATAATAATAATAATATAATAATAATAATAATAATAATAATAGATCTATAGACTGATGATAATGATAAAAGACACGAGTTATCCAGTTATCGAAATACACACCAGATGATGACAATGATGATAATAACAATAATAACAATAATAATAATAATAATATATAATGATAATAATATATATGCTAACTTTTTAATTTGCAAACTTTCGCATAAACTTTTCATTAAATTTGCATCTATTCCTTGGTTTACCCCGCGAGTGGCGCCAAAGAAAACGGGAAATGTGGACAAAGAAAATGGAAAAGCAAACGTGGGCAAAGAAAATGAAACCAACTCGTCACGCGTTTTCTGTGAGATTTGCGACTGAAAGAAGAAAACGTAATATCGCGTTTTCTGAGATAGTGACTGAAAGAAAACTTCGTGGTGTAAAGAAAATGGGGATAAGTATTCTCGTTTTCTATAAACACAAACTAGAAAATGGAGTGTTGATTTGAAATAGAAAAAAAAGTTACCCATTTTCTTCAGACACTGACCAAGAAAAGAAAACGTACGAATCTTGGAACATAAAACGTAAAGTGATCTCTTGAGACTGCAAAGAAAACGGAAACATTATCGTTTTCTATGAACTAAAACAGAAAACGGGAAAAAAAACTTGTGCACAGGAAAGAAAACAAAACAATGACCCAGATAACAGAAAACAAAAGCTGGGCCATAGAAAACGTGTAATACCGACCAGGGAAGAGAATCATAGAAAACGTAGGCTATGAAACGTAGAAAACGGAGCGCGCGTGCTTTGGAGACCCATTTTCTTTTTCGCTTTTTGAGGTGACACAAAAAAAATAGATAAATGTGCTTATATACATATATATATAACTTATACACCCCCTCACCCCCCCTGTGCGTGTGTGCGTGTATGTGTGTGTGTGTGTATGTGCGTGTGTGTACATAGGAAATCTATTTATTGAAGTATTTATGTGTAAAGTGTGTTACTTATAAACTGACCAACCCACTTCGGATGTTAGCAGGTCTTCTTCTGTCCTGCCAGCTTATCCTTCGTTTTATCATTATTTTTTATCTCTCTATTCCCTTCTTTTATTCATTTTCCTCCTCTTCCTATATTTTCCCTTTATTTTATCAAATTTTTTTTATTCATTTTCCTCCTCTTCCTATATTTTCCCTTTATTTTATCTTTTTTTTTCGTAATCTTTATTCTTGTTTTATTTTTCAATATTCTTTATCCTTTTTTTATCTATTTATTTTCTTTTATTCTTTATCTCGTTATATTTTGTTCTTTCCCTTTTTCTTATTTCTGTCTATTCTTATTTTCTTTCCTCCTATCCTTTATTTCTTTCCTGTGTATTTCTCTATTCTTTTTATCTTCATCTCTCTCTTCCTTTCTTTATTCCTTTCTATCATTTTTTCATTTTTCCTTTGTTTTTCTCATCGTTATTTCTTCCTCTCAAATTTCCTCCCTTATCTTCTCTCTCGTTATTCCTCCCTTTATCATTTATCATCACCTTTATTTTCGTTAATCTTATCACAATTATTATCACTTATCTTTAGTCTTCCCAATCTTATCACAATTATTATCACTTATCTTTAGTTTTCCCTCTCATCCCCTCTTCTCACACGCCTTTCTTATCTTCCCTATCTGTATACTTCAATTTATCATGCATCACTACTTCCTCCTTTCACTATTGCGTGCGTCTAAATCAACTACCACCACCATCACCACCACGCCAACCTAACCTCACTACCGCCACCTGTTGCTGACTGAAGACACTACAGTACATTCACAATTGCTACAAATAATGATGATAGTGATGATAATAATGATAATATTTCATAGCCACATTTCCTAACCTAACCTAACATGCCGCAGAGAAAACGGAGTGCACTGGAACTTAAAGAATATGGAAGATTGGGTGGACTTGAAAGAAAACGGAGTGGAAGTTACGTGGGATTTTGAAGGAATTATTGGGACTTAGAGAAAATGGGAAAAAAAGGATTAAAATTTATGTGGAAGATTAAGAGGAAAGAGAAAATGGGGAAAAGGATTCAAATTTAAGTGGAAGATTAAGAGGAAATGAAGGAAAATTAAACTATGATATCAAAGTGAGTTGCAGTAATAATAATAATAATAATAATAATAATAATAATAATAATAATAATAATAATAATAATGCACAATTGAACAAATATATTGAATTATGTAATATTTTTTTGGTGCGAAACGAATTTCCGAAAAAAAAACAAAATCAACCAAAATGAAAACAACAACAACAACAACAACTACTACTACTACTACTAACAAAAGTTCACAATTAAGGAAAATCAGGAAAAAATAAACAAATAAACAAAACCGAGAATAAAACAATAACAAATCAAAGAAAACGGAATAAAATTAAGGGCAATCTTAGCTAAACATGAAACGCGCCAACCCTTTCTCTGTGGCATTGTGGGAAGACAGTGCTACGCCCCCCGTCACTCATAAACACTCATGCATTCCCTGTGTACGCTTGCCCTCCCCCCCTAAACCCCCCCATGTAAGTATCCATCCTGCCAGCGTCTATGTGCGTGTGTGTGTGTGTGTGTGTGTGTGTACGAATTTCAATGCCAAAGACTGTGTACGTTAACCACTCCTGTACGTTTGGATGTGCACATGTACTTTACTGTGTGTGTGTGTGTGTGTGTGTGTGTGTGTGTGTGTGTGTGTGTGTGTGTGTGTGTGTTTAAGTGGCATCACATTCCATAGGCTATGTGTGTGTGTGTGTGTGTGTGTGTGTGTGTGTGTGTGTGTGTGTGTGTGTGTGTGTGTGTGTGTGTGTGTGTTATGTAATCATCCAGGGAGTCTATTGCTAGTAATTATATATAAGTAATTGGATGCCAGATTACAATTACTATTACTACTATTACTATCATTGTTACTATTCACTCAATGGGAAATATTTGAAATAAGAAAAAAATATATTGAAAATTTTGCAGCTGTTGTAATTGAATATGTAACTAATTTATTTTCTTTATTTATACCAAGAGAGAGAGAGAGAGAGAGAGAGAGAGAGAGAGAGAGAGAGAGAGAATTACCTCCAATCTTTCCTCCATTCCTCCATTTCTTTCGTCTTCCTTCTTCTTCATCTCGTTTCTCCTTTTTCCTCTTCATCTCTCCCTTTTTTCTCTCCATTCCTCCATCTCCCTCTATTCCTTCATGTTCCTTCTTTCTTCCACCTTTTCATCCTAAAGAAAGGAGGAGGAGGAGGAAAATACTTAGAACAGAAGCGAGGAAGGAGGAAGGATAAAGACGAGGAGGAGGAGGAGGAGAAAAATGAAGAAAAGGAAGGTGAAGAGATGGAGAAAACAAGAGAAAGGAGGAGGAGGAGAACAAAAGAAAGAAGAATGAGAGAGAGAGAGAGAGAGAGAGAGAGAGAGAGAGAGAGAGAGAGAGAGAGAGAGAGAGAGAGAGAGAGAGAGAGAGATTGAAGAGGTTGAAGTGCTTAACGAAACAAGCACAACCATTTAACGATCATTCCAGCCCTCCCTATCAGGTCTCGTGTTGTTTTGTGGGGTTGCCCGCGCCTCGCCTCGCCTCGCCCACTTATATTTTATTGTGTTATCGTTTTTTGTAACATGGAGCTAAATTATACTTGTAAAGCTTAAAAAGTTGTGTTTGACTTGTGTTACTCGCCCTGTGTGTGTGTGTGTGTGTGTGTGTGTGTGTGTGTGTGTGTGTGTGTGTGTGTGTGTGACTCCTTCATTACACTCCTTGCCTCCATCATCTTGTTTCTATATTTATCCAGAGAGAGAGAGAGAGAGAGAGAGAGAGAGAGAGAGAGAGAGAGAGAGAGAGAGAGAGAGAGAGAGAGACCTAATATGGAAAGATGACAAGGAGAAGGAGGAGGAGGAAGTGCTTGACACAGGAGGAGGAAAGATAAGCGTGATAAAGCAGAGAGAGAGAGAGAGAGAGAGAGAGAGAGAGAGAGAGAGAGAGAGAGAGAGAGAGAGAGAGAGACCCACATAAGGACTAGACTAAACAAAGACCTCATTGAACACTCACTCACTCTCTCTCTCTCTCTCTCTCTCTCTCTCTCTCTCTCTCTCTCTGTGAAAGGGATGAAAGTGATGAAAGTCCGAGAATACTGGTTAACTCTTGCATTTGTTTAAGTTACTGAAGTTTTTATGGTTCCAGTGAAAGTTTAACAAGGCTGCAGTGGGTTTTTCAAGGTTTTTCTTTTCAGTTTAACAGGCTGCAGCGGAAGTTATTGGGGTTTTCAAGGGTGTTTTCATGGTTCTATAGTTTAACAGGCTGCAGTGGAAGTTACTGGGGTTTTCAAGGGTGTTTTCAAGGTTCTTTAGTTTAACAGGCTGCAGTGGAAGTTACTGGGGTTTTCAAGGGTGTTTTCATGATTCCAGTGATAGTTTAACTAGGCTGCAGTTGAAATTACTGGGGTTTTCAATTGTTTTCAGTTTAATAGGCTGCAGCGGAAGTTATTTTTCAATTGTTTTCAGTTTAATAGGCTGCAGCGGAAGTTATTGGGGTTTTCAAGGGTGTTTTCATGATTCCACTCGCAAGAACACAACGAATAATCTCTGGGGCCTTGAAAAACAGTGGAGAGGGAAGGAAGCATCGTTTTGATAGTGATAATCGGCCCATTTGAAACAGTAATTTAAGACAAACAGAACAGCTTCCTCTCTGTGTGCGCGCGCCATGAAACTTATCTCTCTTATGACGTCACAATGTTTGTTTGGTAATCTAAATTTCTACTTGGTGAGTCTAACTAACTTTCATTATTAAATTTCCTTGTCGTTTTATAAAGTGTTCCCCTTTTTTTATGATGCAACTAAGAACGTGTCTGTTTACCAATGTATTTTTTAAGTCTGTCTATTTATTTAACTATCAGTCACAGGAGTCATAATTATTATAAATATATTCATCATTCGTATGTTTCACCCCACAAGCCCACGTGGCCAGCCTCAGTCTCTTTTAACCTTTGTCCTCCCTATCACAAGGGAACACATCTTCCCTACACTCCTGGCAGTCCTTAGGGAAAACACCTGCATCGCCTTTCTGTCGCTCCTTCATCTTCACTGGCCAGAATAAGAATCTCTGCCATTGGTCCCTTCACCCCATTTCGAGACAGCTCATTGGTCATTTCATCTCAGACTCTGTATCCTGACCTGTTTGTCACATAAAGAGGCTGTACTGATAGAGAGAGTCAATTCAGAGAGATCCACACCTCCTGCATCCTGACCTGTTTCTTGTCACATAAATAGAGGCTGTACTGACAAATATTTTAAAGTTTCCCCTGTATTTCTGTTTTCCATTACTTTTTTCTTCCACTTTGAATGGCCACACAATTCATGTTCATTGTACTTTGTAATATCTATGTATTTTTGTATCTATATATATGTAGAAGTTACATAAATTCACTTTTGTATGAGAGAGAGAGAGAGAGAGAGAGAGAGAGAGAGAGAGAGAGAGAGAGAGAGAGAGAGAGAGAGAGAGAGAGAGAGAGAGAATCAGTATTGTCACGCTCATCAAATTGTCCCGTGTACATCTTGCCTATCATTAAATCAGAAACTCCTTATAAATTTGTGTTCTTTTAAATTTAACCTACCATAATCCAACCCACTACCAGCAATATCCACACTACTAGCAATATCCACACTACCAGCAATATCCACACTACTAGCAATATCCACACTACCAGCAATATCCACACTACCAGCAATATCCACACTACCAGCAATATCCACACTACTAGCAATATCCACACTACCAGCAATATCCACACTACCAGCAATATCCACACTACTAGCAATATCCACACTACCAGCAATATCCACACTACCAGCAATATCCACACTACCAGCAATATCCACACTACCAGCAATATCCACACTACTAGCAATATCCACACTACCAGCAATATCCACACTACTAGCAATATCCACACTACCAGCAATATCCACACTACTAGCAATATCCACACTACCAGCAATATCCACACTACTAGCAATATCCACACTACCAGCAATATCCACACTACTAGCAATATCCACACTACCAGCAATATCCACACTACTAGCAATATCCACACTACCAGCAATATCCACACTACTAGCAATATCCACACTACCAGCAATATCCACACTACCAGCAATATCCACACTACCAGCAATATCCACACTACCAGCAATATCCACACTACCAGCAATATCCACACTACCAGCAATATCCACACTACCAGCAATATCCACACTACCAGCAATATCCACACTACTAGCAATATCCACACTACCAGCAATATCCACACTACTACGAGGTGTCCCAGAGTAAACACCGCCACACCAAGAATCTCAATAGTGGTAAACAAACAAACAAATAAACAAACAAACAAAATCTGATGAGGCGTAGAATTTAACTATGAAATGTTGATATAACTTGTTTTTCTTTCATTATTAAATTTCTGTGTTGTTTTATGACGTCTTCCCCTTATTTTTATTCGACGATGTGACAACAATAGGCTGCTATAATTTGTTTTAACTCCTTTCGTAATTAAATTCCTTGTTGTTTTATCAAATGTTTCCGCTGAAAAAAACTAAGAGTGTCTACTGATTTATATTTTATGTTTATTTGTCTGTCTATCTATTTAACAGTGTCTGTCTATTGATGTATACTTACGTTCATTTGTCTATTTAACAATCAAACTATTAAAGACTGATATAAATTGTTCTGACTTATGCCCTAATTAAATTATGTTTTAATCCAATGTTTTCGTTTATGAACCCCCCCCCAAAAAAAACAAGTATTTATGCATTTATCTGCCTAATTTTAACAGGAGCACAACTTATTGCCATTTCGTATTTAAACCTCTTTGTTCTTTTATTCAATCTATCCTAAGGACATAACATGCAGGAAACATCTTTAGTACGAAGTTACCCACACGCCAGGCAGGTCATGCTCAGTGCAATGGGAGGAATCAAAGCAACGAGGCAAGGATGTGTTGATTCGAGGCGTGCACATTTGGAATAGGTTAGTGAGCCATACAGTACTCGCATTTTCTATTGTACTTGTCAAGGTGACCCGTTTTCTGTTTGTTTGTTTTTTTTTTTCGCCAGACGTTAAAATAAAGCAGCATTTTTTCATTACATTTCCGCGGTGTTGCTTAAATATTACTTAAATGACATTCAAACATTTATCCATCTATTAATCTGAAAAAAAAACTCAGCTATTTCGTAATTATAATATATTGTTTTACCAACCTGTTCTTCTCATTAACCAACTAACGATATATTTGCCTATTAATGTATTTATCTTTCTATATAAACAAACAGACACCTCACTCAATGCTGTTTTGCAATTGATATGTTTGTTCAGAAGGAGGAGGAGGAGGAGAGGAGGTGGAGAGGAGGTGGAAAAGGAGGAGCGGGAGGATGATAAGAGGAGGAGGAGGAGAAGAGGTGGAAAAGAGGAGGAGCGGGAGGATGATAAGAGGAGGAGGAGGAGAAGAGGTGGAAAAGGGAGGAGCGGGAGGATGATACGAGGAGGAGGAGGAGGAGGAGAAAAAAAAGTGAGCAAGGGTCTCTCTCTCTCTCTCTCTCTCTCTCTCTCTCCTCTCTCTCTCTCTCTCTCTCTCTCTCTCTCTCTCTCTCCTAGAAGCGCAAAAACATCCTTGAAAACCCCGTACAACTTCAAACAGAGCCTCTTGAGTGTGGAAATCTTGCTAATCTGACAATAAAATCATAAAACATTTTTGAAGACGCGCTACTGTCTCAAGGCCACAGAGATGCCTAGCCAGGTTCTCAAGAATGTTTTT
>NW_026973667.1:2852500-2855000 GCF_035594125.1 Scylla paramamosain
GAAGTCTCACCCTCAGCCATGTCCGCCGCCGCAGCCGCATCTCCGCTGGAACACAGGAAAAAAGGGAAGTTACTGGGGGTTTCAAGGGTGTTTTGATGGTTCTATAGTTTAACAGGCTGCATTGGAAGTTACTGGGGTTTTCAAGGGTGTTTTCATGGTTCTATAGTTTAACAGGCTGCAGTGGAAGTTACTGGGGTTTTCAAGGGTGTTTTCATGGTTCTATAGTTTAACAGGCTGCAGTGGAAGTTACTGGGGTTCTCAAGGGTGTTTTCATGGTTCCAGTGAAAATGAAAATAATAATAATAGCCTTTGAGAACAGTCATGGTGAGAGATACAAGAGCCCAGGCGTGTTAAGGTAGAAGAGAAAGAGAGATGGGGAGTGAAGGAGAAAAGAGAAAGGGGTAAAAAACAACAGGACGGGTAAAAAATAAGGTAGAAAAATGCAAAATAAAAAAAAAAAAAAATAAACAAATGCAATAATAAGTAGATGAATAAACACAAAAATAAACAAAATAAACAAACATAAATAAATAAATAGATAAATAAATAAAAAATAATAACTAAAAAAACATATCAAACAAACCAATAAATAAATAGGGAAAAAGGGAGAAAAAGAGGAAAAAAAGAGGAAAAAACACATCATGTACAGTTGAATTATTCAGTTAATTAATTCTGGGAAACTTTAAAAACAAGTGAAAATTGTTAATGAGTTTGTGTGTGTGTGTGTGTGTGTGTGTGTGTGTGTGTGTGTGTGTGTGTGTGTGTGTGTGTGTGTGTGTTGCAGTGAGGGGAGGAGTGATGAGACAAACAGCACAGATAGTAGTAGTAGTAATAGTAGTAGTAGTAGTAGTAATAGTAGTAGTAGTAGTAGTGTTGGTGGTGGTGGTGGTAGTAGTAGTAGTAGGTTAGTGTCGCCAAAATTTCTTATTAATAAACTACTACTACTACTACTACTACTACTACTACTACTACTATTACTACTACTACTACTGAGGGCAAGGAAGCATTAGAGAGAAGGAAAAGTTTGGAAAAAAGTTTGATATGAAAATAAATATGTGTGGTTTGGGAATAATGTTTTCATATTAAGGAGAGAGAGAGAGAGAGAGAGAGAGAGAGAGAGAGAGAGAGAGAGAGAGAGAGAGAGAGAGAGAGAGAGAGAGAGAGAGAGAGAGAGAGAGAGAGAGAGAGAGAGAGAGAAAACAAAGATAAGGAAAACAGAAGAGGAGGAGGAGGTGGAGGAGAATGAATACAAAGGAACACAAAGGAAAGAACAAACAGCAACAGCGCTACTGGACCTAACAAGGCTGTTTGTGTGACATATTCTATGAGTGAAAGACAGAAGGGAAACAATGATAAAGGAAGCGCAAAAAAAAAAAAGAAGAAGAGGGGGAGAGAGAGAGGAAAGTCATAGAATTTAATAAGAAAGGTCTAAAAAAAGTAATAAAAATAATAAATAAATAAATAAATAAAAAAAACTAAAGAATTTATACAAGGGTGAAGTAGGTATTTTAAGGTGTTGATACGCGATGCTCGTCTAACCTGTGTTTAAAAAGTTCCTGTCATGTTACTGTCTCCTGTATGCACTGGAAGAAAATTTCGATCTACAACACTGTGAAAGAAATAAAAGTTTGCTTCATTTGACCTACAATGTTCACCTCTTTTTTTTTTTTTTTCGAACATCTACAACACTGTGAAAGAAATAAAAGTTTGCTTCATTTGACCTACAATGTTCACCTCTTTTTTTTTTTTTTTTCGAACATCTACAACACTGTGAAAGAAATAAAAGTTTGCTTCATTTGACCTACAATGTTCACCTCTTTTTTTTTTTTTTTTCGAACATCTACAACACTGTGAAAGAAATAAAAGTTTGCTTCATTTGACCCACAATGTTCACCTCTTTTACGAGCATCTACAACACTGAAAGAAATAAAAGTTTGCTTCATTTGATCTACAACGTTCACCTCTTGTCTCTTTGCTGTTATTACGAAAGGCTTTGGTTCTATCAGTGATTAAATAGTTTGTTCAAGTTGTTAAGGGTACGAAGCGTTTTAAAGATCTCCAATAACCCTTCTCTTATCTTCCCTAAACTGAACGAGATGAGCTGCCATTAAATCCTTCTCATATGGCTTGATAGCGGTCCAGATAAAGGTACTCTCTCTCTCTTTCTCTCTCTCCCTCTCTCCAGCATGTCTATATCTTTCCTGTGGTAGGGTGACCAAAACTGAACGCAGAATTCAAGCTGAGGGTCGGACAAGCGTATTGAAGAGTGAAAAATTACCGCTTTCCGACTTGAATTCAAAGGTTCCGCCAAAAAATCCAACTAATTTATGCGCTAGGAGGAGGAATATACAAAGGAATACAAAGGAAGACAAACAGCAACAGACCCTGAGGTCCTTACTAGGCTGTTTATTGAGACTATTTACTAACTACCAGTGATAGGGACAGGACAGCAAAGCAGAAGGCTCCTCCCCACCCACCCCTCCCTCCAGCCGAGGCTGGC
>NW_026973667.1:2912500-2915000 GCF_035594125.1 Scylla paramamosain
GAGAAGTGGAAGAAATTGAAGAGAAAAAGAGAAGTAGGAAAATAAGAAAATAGAGGAAAATATAGGAAAATTAGAACAGGTGGAAAATTTGAAGGAAAGAATTACGTGAGAGGAAAAATTATAAAGGAAAGAAAGGAAAAAGAAAAAGGTTAAGGAAATTTTCACACTTCTGGATGTGGGAAAATTTATTTATTAGGAAAAGTTTGATGGAAAGACATTTGGAAAAGTGATGGAAGTTTTGGAAAGTTTTGAAAATTTTTGGAAGGTTGAGAAAATTTTAGTTTTGAAAATTTTGGAAGGTTGAGAAAATTTTTGGAGTTTTGAAAATTTTTGGTTTTGAAAATTTTGGAAAGTTGAGAAAATTTTAGAGCTTTGAAAATTTTGGAAAGTTTGAAAATTTTGGAGTTTTGAAAAATTTGGAAAGTTTTGACAATTTAGGTTTTGAAAATTTTGGAGTTTTGAAAATTTTGGAAAGTTTTCAAAATTTTGAAAAGTTATGAAAATTTTGAAAGATGAAAATTTTGGAAAGTTGTAAAATTTTGAAAGATGAAAATTTTGAAGTTGTAAAATTTTGAAAGATGAAAATTTTGAAGTTAAGAAAATTTTGAAAGATGAACATTTTGAAAAGTTAAGAGGCTGAAAAACAAAAAATAACAAACAATATATTTTTTCTTTCTCTTTACATTTTTTTTTCCTTTTCTTCTTCAATTTTTGCATCTTTTCATTCTTTTCCTTTTCCTTTCATTTCTTTCATTATTTTTATATATTTTCTTTTATTTTCGTTTATTTTTATATGTATATTTTTGTTTGGACCCCTCTCTCTCTCTCTCTCTCTCTCTCTCTCTCTCTCTCTCTCTCTCTCTCTCTCTCAAAGCACTCACGACAAAGACAAACGAACAAACAAACAAACAAAACAATGAGGCAAGAAAAATGTGTGTGTGTGTGTGTGTGTGTGTGTGTGTGTGTGTGTGTGTGTGTGTGTGTGTGTGTGTGTGTGTGTGTGTGTGTGTGTGTGTGTGTGTTAAACTGTTTGTGTGAGTGTGTGTTTGTCTGTCCATCTCTCTCTCTCTCTCTCTCTCTCTCTCTCTCTCTCTCTCTCTCTCTCTCTCTCTCTCTCTCTCTCTCTCTCTCTCTCTCTCTCCGTTAAAGGGACTGGGGTCACAAGCTATGCCTAAGGGAGACATACCCCCCACCCCCAACGCGCCCGCGCACACACACACACATACACACACACACACACACACACACACTCAAATGTTCACAATCAAGTATCTTCACACACACACACACACACACACACACACACACACACACACACACACACACACACACACACACACGGGGCCAGCAAAAGTACATACATACACACATACATACATACATACATACAGTCATGCATAAATTTACATACACAAGTACACACGTATATGATCGTCGCTTTGAACCATAATTACACACACACACACACACACACACACACACACACACACACACACACACACACACACACACACACACACACACACACACACACACACAACGTCTTATTTTTCATTATTCTCTCCTCCTCTTCCCCCTCCTCCTCCTCCTCCTCCTCCTCCTCCTCCTCCTCCTCTTCCTCCTCCTCCTCTTCTCTTCCTCTTCCTTATTCACGAAAAAATTAGTTTTGTTTTTCCTCCCTGGAAAATCTGAACCTCATTTGTTTATTCCTGACTTCGTAATAATGATGATGATAATGATGGTGATAATAATAATAATAATAATAATAATAATAATAATAATAATAATAATAATAATAATAATAGTAATAATAATAATAATATGCATGTCTATTCTTTTAAATTTGTGTCATTGTTGTCTTTGTTATTATTATTATTATTGTTTTTATTATTATTATTATTATTATTATTATTACTACAATCATTACTACTACTACTACTACTACTATTACTACTACTACTAAAAAAGAAGAAATAAAAAAATAAATGAAAGCAAGAAAGAAAAAGGAAGGAAGGAAGGAAGGAAGGAAGGAAGGAAGGAAGGAAGGAAGGAAGGAAGAGGGAGAAAATGAACAACGAAGATAAAAATAAAAGGAAGAAAGGAAGAAGGGAAGGAATGGAGAATTGAGACAAAGGAGGAAAAAAGAAGGCAAGGGAGAGAAAATACCCAGATCGGAGAGAAAAAAGGGAGAGAAAGAGAGAGGGAGAGGGAGAGAGAGAGAGGGAGTAGGGATTAGAGAAAGAGAGAGAGAGAGAGAGAGAGAGGGGGGAGGGAGGAAGAGAGAGTGGAAGGAGAGAAGACGAAGAAAAAGAGGATTTCGAGAGAGAGAGAGAGAGAGAGAGAGAGAGAGAGAGAGAGAGAGAGAGAGAGAGAGAGAGAGAGAGAGAGAGAGAGAGAGAGAGAGAGAGACAGACACACAATGGATCTTTCCTTTGGAGAGAAATAACTCCTCTCTCTCTCTCTCTCTCTCTCTCTCTCTCTCTCTCTCTCTCTCTCTCTC
>NW_026973667.1:2957500-2965000 GCF_035594125.1 Scylla paramamosain
GAGAGAGAGAGAGAGAGAGAGAGGTAGCGACTGGTGTGTGTATGCGTGGGTGGATGGGTGAGTGGGTAGCTGGGTGGGTGAGTGGAGGGTGTGAGTGATGGGGCGTGTGGATGAGATGTGGATGGTGGGTTTGGTGTAGGTGAGTGGATGAGTGGATGGGTGGGGAAGTGGTTGGGTGGGTGAGTGTAAATGTGGTAATCCTCCACTTACCATTACGGCGAGGCAGAGGCTACCCAGGAGCTGCACTAATTATTTACCCTTGAAGGTTTAAGTCCAGGTGAGCGACAGTCCGGGGCGGGGCTCTCACAGCGGGGTAAGCCACCAACACACTTCAGAAAAAGTAACATTATTTATTAACCAGTAAATAAACATTGCAACAACACAAGCTGACAACAAAAGACAACAACTCCACCACATTTTAAAGCTGGAGTAACTTTTCAATGAATCTTGACGTTAGTTTACTTTAGCAAGACTTCACCAGCCAGCTCAGTTCATTCAGTAACGCACAACACACACACATGTAAATCCACACAATACAATCACATACAAGAATAATCCAATGCAACATATTATTATCATTACCAATACATGCGAAGTCCCACAAAAAAAAAAAAAATTAAATCAGTCATCAACATTCAGTATTCCATCAACACATGAAAGTAAACACAATACCTGGAGACACAACACACTGGACCAACACACAAAGTCGAGACACACAAGGCACACAGGAAAAATTGAAGTATTATTCACAAGCAATGGGAGGCACAGAACGACAGGCAGCTTCGTGGTGGTGCGGAGTGTGGTCACCCTGCAGGCACGTGTATCGCTCCACTCTGGCAGTCTAGTCAACGCCCGAGGGAGTCGTTCGCTGCTTCGCCTTATGTTCAATTTTGACGATGGCAATGTCAACCTACTTACCTTGCTGCCTGCTGCTACATAAGGAGTCATCTTTGAAGGTTTAAAATGTAACCAGTCAGTGCATCACCTGTTCCTTCACGCCACACCATCACCACGGTGTTCATACTTCACTGTAGGTTCGTAATAAACACGTCTCGGTGAGAGTCCATGGTTAACCACCTTGACACACAAACAAGTGTAGTTTTCTATGTCCTTGTAGCTCGTGCATTACTGAGGTTAACAGTGGGTCACTGTTTTGTGAGGTCAGCGACTTGCGTAGACTGTAAAGTAACTTGATCACAAGATTGATTACGAATAGGCCAGGTCCATTAAATACACGGCCTTAGTCACCTTTACTCAGCGCTCGGGTGCCTCGCCATCAGGGCAGGCACTGTCCTGTTCCTGACCAGGGGTGCCGTGAGCCTCTCGAGGGGTCACGGCGGTGGCCTCAGGGGAGCAATGCTATAGGCCTAAGTTGCCTTACGACTTAAATAATGGGTGGACAGATTAGAAAGTGGTTGTAGAAGTGGATGGGCAGGTCAATGTGTGGTGGATGGTAAGATGGATGGGGTGACAGGTGGATGGGTTGGTGAGTGTGTGGGTGAGTGTGTGTGGATGAGCTAGTGGGCAGAAGGGTGGGTAGATGGGAGGATGGGCCTGTAGGCAGTGTGCAGTGTGGATGAGAGGATGTGGTTCAGCTGTCGTAGCCAAGCCAAGGCTGTGTTGTCGACAAGGCACCCACGCCTAAAGCATTGCCCCAGAGGTCACCGCCGTGACCCCTCGAGAGGCTCACGGCACCCCTGGTCACACGAACAGGACAGTGCCTGCCCTGATGGCGAGGCACCCGAGCGCCGAGTAAAGGTGACTAAGGCCGTGTAGTTAATGGACCTGGCCTATTCGTGATCAGTCTTGTGACCAAGTTACCTTACAGTCGCTGAACTCACAAAGCACAAAACAGTGACCCACTGTTACCTCAGTAATGCACGAGCTACAAGGACATAGAAAAGCCATATAATTTTTATGTTCGCGTGTAAAGGTGGTTAACCACAGACTCCCTAGGAGACATGTTTCTCACGCAGCCACAGTGAAGTGTAAGCATCCTGGTGATGGTGTGGAGTGAAGGAAGAGATGAGTGTACTGACTGCTTAGATTTTGCACCTTAAGGACAACTCGTGATGTAGTGGTGGGTAGCAATGTACGTAGGTCAACGTTGCCGCCGTCAAAATGAATACAAGGCGAAGCAGCGAACGATTCTCTCAGACCTAACTACACTCCAGGAGTGGAGAGTGTTACACGTGTGTGCAGGCTGCTCCCTCCCCTCACACTCCACACCACCACGAGGCTGCCACTCCTTCTGTGCCTCGTCTTGGGCGTGAGTAATACTTGGAACATTCTTCCCAAGTGCCTTGTGTGTCTCGATTTAAAATGTTGTTTCAGTACAGTGTGGCCCCCACATACTGCACGTCACTGTCCTTGTGTTGATGTAATGGTGAATCTTGATGAGTGACTTTCATATCCTTTGTGGCACTTCGCATGTAGTGCTAATGTTTCAATGTTGCATTTCATCATTGTTTGATGTGATAATGCTGGGTGTGTCCTTACTTGTTAATGTGTTAGGTGTTGCTGAATGAGCTGAGTTGGTCGATAAAGCCTTGCTTATGTCAAGTGAATAGTGACGTCAAGATTTACTGAAAGGTCACTCCATGTGTTAACACGTGGTGGAGTTCTGGTCCTTCGTTGCCTGCGAGTATCGCTGCAATGTGTTCATTACTGTCAATAGTTAGTGTTAACGTTTGTGAGGTGTGTTTGTGGCTTAGCTCACTGTGAGAACCCCGCCCTTAACTCTCGCTGACCTGGACCTGACCTTGCAGTGTTTGCTATGTAAAGAATTAGTGCAGTTCCTGTGTAGCCTCTGCCTTCCCTTCAGGGCAAGGCGGAGGGTTGCCAGGCAGTGGGTGGCTGATGTGCTGCCTGACATGATCTTCAATAGTATACATAATAAATAAATAAATAAATAAATAAATAAATAAATGAAATAAAAATAAACAAATAAATAAATAACAAAAATAATAACGCAACATCATATTCATTTACCACGAAACTACCGTACTTCTGCCTCAACACACACACACACACACACACACACACACACACACACACACACACACACACACACACACACACAGTTATTTCCTTCCTTTACCTCCCCAGAACTTCCCCACTGAAATAACGACCAAGGCACTCCGAGGCTCAACATCAAATGAATAAAAGAAAAAAAAAGTAACAAATAAAAAAACGAGGCCAGAGATAATAATAATAACAATAATAATAATAATAATAATAATAATAATAATAATAATAAATGACTTCCTTAGATGAACATGACAAAACAATGCTATATGAAAACAAGTATACATTGCTACACACACACACACACACACACACACACACACACACACACACACACACACACAAGAACCATAAACCTGCTATACAATAAACCCTTTCAGTTTCTCTACGGTTCCAGTGACAGATTAACAAGATTTCTACATTACTAACAGGAGAAACACTCTTGAGAACCCGGCTAGGCATCTCTGTGGCCTTGGAAAACAGCAGAGGTGAAGGAGTTGTCTTTCAGAATATAGGCCTCTCTTGTCTTAGTGAACCTACACTCTACGCCTACTGAGTTTCGCATATTTATGAAACAAGAACGTGTAAAGAGCTGAGGTGTGTGTGTGTGTGTGTGTGTGTGTGTGTGTGTGTGTGTGTGTGTGTGTGTGTGTGTGTGTGTGTGTGTGTGTGTGTGTGTGTTTACAAATATCGTATAATATTGTATTGCGAATAAAAGTCTTGATTCTCTCTCTCTCTCTCTCTCTCTCTCTCTCTCTCTCTCTCTCTCTCTCTCTCTCTCTCTCTCTCTCTCTCTTAAATCGTACCAAACTAGTTCCGAAGAGAGAGAGAGAGAGAGAGAGAGAGAGAGAGAGAGAGAGAGAGAGAGAGAGAGAGAGAGAGAGAGAGAGAGAGAGAGAGAGAGAGAGAGAGAGAGAGGCGACGTCAACGAGTCTTAAAAGATAGAATGGCTTTCACTGTTAACCAATTAAAAGCCTGCAACTAGTGGAGATAAGGGAGCAGGATGTTGTGTGTTGGCAGGGAGTGGCGAGGCTAGGGAGGTTTTGTGGAGGTGCAGGCGTGTGTTTAGAAATTCTTTGGTTCCTCACTATAACAGTTTTTAGTATTCGTGGTGAAGTTGCAGTTTTCAAGGGTGTTTTTTAATGTTCTAGTGACAGATTAACAAGATTTCTACATTCCAAAGGCTCTAGTTGAAGTGACACGCGGGTTTTCAAGGGTGTTTTTAAGGTTCTAGTGACAGATTAACAAGATTTCTACATTCCAAAGGCTCTAGTTGAAGTGACACGCGGGTTTTCAAGGGTGTTTTTACGGTTCTAGTGACAGATTAACAAGATTTCTACATTCCAAAGGCTCTAGTTGTAGTGGCACGCGGGTTTTCAAGGGTGTTTTTAATGTTCTAGTGACAGATTAACAAGATGTCTACATTATTAACAGGAGAAACACTCTTGAGAACCCGGCTAGGCATCTCTGTGACCTTGAAAAACAGTCGTGGTGAGAGAGCAGGGCGTTAATGAATTAGTGTCTGTGTTGGCAGCCAGCTCATTATTAACTTCAGTCGTAATTTCAATGTTGTTTTTGTTTTCTTGCCTGACTGGAGTGGCTTTGTGAGTCATTCATCATCAAGTTGGCAATGGTTTTATAAGAATATATACAGCATTCCTACTACTGTTATTAATTTGTTACCGCCGAGTGAGTGAGAGAAGTTGTTGGTGATGAAGCGTGTGCCAAGTAACATGTTCTGTGCCATGAGAGTTGAAGTGAACTAGTACATTAACTTGTGGTGCTACGAAATTGAAGTAAATGAGGGGATGTCATCGCTAGCTGTGTCCCTCTCAAGGTCATGTGAGGCTGGCGGTGACACACTAGCGCGAAGGGATCTCCTTCAAGGTCACGCTGAACTAAGTAAGACGGGCAGGAGTGAGGCGCCAAGGACCAGCAGGAAGGAAGGTCAGAGGGACAGATTCCTTTATGCCGCCACCGAGTTAGGTCACTACTCCAAAAGGCCGGACCTCTACAATACAGACGCAGGTGTTGCTTGGTGACAGGCCTCCCTAACACCCCAGACACACGAGTTCACATCTGTATTACGAGGGGTTGCCCTAATTAGCATAATCCATAATTAGTGATACATTATGTTGATACAGTGTGTAATGGTCAGCAGCGCTACGCATGTCTTGTGTCTATCCTGTATGTCTTCAGGTTTGACTGAATGCAATAAACGATTCGCGTCACCGTGTGGGTCTCGAATCCTTTATCTGTTATTGTTTGTGTTCATCTTTCACATCTTACTCCGCTGCCCGTGTTATGAAAGGCTCTGCTCTCGCCACGGCTGTTTTTCAAGGCCGTAGAGATGCCTAGCCGGGTTCTCAAGAGTGTTTCTCCTGTTAATAATCTGGAAATCTTGTTCACCTGTCACTAGAACCGTAAAAAACACCTTAAAATCGGTCTACTCTCTCACCACGACTATCTTCCAAGGCCACAGAGATGCCTAGCGGGGTTCTCAAGAGTGTTTCTCCTGTTATTAATGTGAAAACGTTAACATGTCACTGAAACCGCAAAAATACCTTTAAAAAGCTTTGTAACCTTAACTAGATCCTTTGCAATGTAGTGGAGATGCGTAGCAGAAGTGTTGCAAAAGGTCATCCGGTGTTGCGATTGTTGACGTCCGTTCTTTGTTTAAATCTAAAGGCCAGAGCGCTGTAAACACTGCAGGACCATTACCCTCCCTGCATTTGCCAGACGTCTCTCTCTAAGTAATGTTAAAGGGCTTCAGTCTCCCCTTAAAAGGAATACCACTTATCCTCTGCATCCTTTTAGTCTCTTCCCTGCACTACAATTAAACACTTCTGTACTTGACCTCGACCACTTTCGTAAGACTGTTGTGAGTGGTACTGGAGTTCCCAAGGGCGTTTTCATGGTTCCAGTGATAGTTTACCAATGATTGTGCACTTCAGCGGTCTCCAGTGAAAGTTAACGGGGGTCTTGTCTGTGAATTTGCAGTTTTAAAAGGGTGCAGTGGAAGTTATTGGGGTTTTCAAGGGTGTTTTCATGGTTCTATAGTTTAACAGGCTGCAGTGGAAGTTACTGGGGTTTTCAAGGGTGTTTTCATGGTTCTATAGTTTAACAGGCTGCAGTGGAAGTTATTGGGGTTTTAAAAGTCTTTCCCCATAATCAACACACATTACACTTCTTAAAACAAAAGGCGGATGTTATAAGGGTTTTCAAGGGTGCTTTCATGACTCCATTGCCAGTTTAACACACGCTGCCTCAGAAGTAGTAAACAGTTTATAGGGAAAAAGCAACACGCGGGATAGTTTACACCAAGCCTTCTCTGAATAGAAGCTCACAGCGAAGATGAAGATGAGGGATACTGAAAGCGATAGTAATAATAGTGATAGTAATGGTAGCTGGTAATCATGTGTTTGTTTGCCTCAGTGAATTGAAATATTAGGGTGTTTGTTTTCTAATACGAGTAGATGGTGGTTAGGTTAGCTTAGGTTAGGTTGGGTTAGGTTAGGTTAGGTTAGGTTAGGTTGGGTTAGGTTGGGTTTGGTTAGGTTAGGTTAGGTTAGGTTTGGTTAGGTTGGGTTTGGTTAGGTTAGGTTAGGTTAGGTTCGGTTAGGTTAGGTTTGGTTAAGTTTGGTAAGGTTAGATTAAGTTAGGTTAAGTTAGGTTAGGTTAGGTTAGTTAGGTTAAGTTAGGTTAGGTTAGGTTAAGTTAGTTTAGGTTAGGTTAAGTTTGGTTAGGTTAGGTTAGGTTAAGTTAAGTTGGGTTTGGTTAGGTTAGGTTAAGTTAGGTTAGGTTAAGTTAGGTTAGGTTAGGTTAAGTTAGGTTAGGTTAAGTTTGCTTAGGTTAGATTAAGTTAGGTTAAGTTAGGTTAAGTTAGCCTAGTTAGGTTAGGTTAGGTTAAGTTTGGTTAAGTTAGGTTAGGTTAAGTTTGGTTAGGTTAGGTTAGGTTAGGTTAAGTTAGGTTGGGTTAGGTTAGGTTAAGTTAGGTTAAGTTAGGTTAGGTTAGGTTAGGTTAAGTTAGGTTGGGTTAGGTTAGGTTAGGTTAGGTTAGGTTAGGTTAAGTTAGGTTGGGTTAGGTTAGGTTAAGTTAGGTTAAGTTAGGTTAGGTTAGGTTAGGTTAAGTTAGGTTGGGTTAGGTTAGGTTAAGTTAGGTTGGGTTAGGTTAGGTTAAGTTAGGTTAAGTTAGGTTAGGTTAGGTTAAGTTAGGTTGGGTTTGGTTAGGTTAAGTTAAGTTAAGTTAAGTTAAGTTAAGTTAAGTTAAGTTAAGTTAAGTTAAGTTAAGTTAAGTTAAGTTAGGTTAGGTTAGGTTAGGTTAGGTTAGGTTAGGTTAGGTTAAGTTAAGTTAAGTTTAGTTAAGTTAGGTTAAGTTAGCCTAGTTAGGTTAGGTTAGGTTAGGTTAGGTTAGGTTAGGTTAGGTTAAGTTAAGTTAAGTTAAGTTTAGTTAAGTTAGGTTAAGTTAGGTTA
>NW_026973667.1:2977500-2992500 GCF_035594125.1 Scylla paramamosain
ACTAAAACCATAAAAACAGCCCAAACTACCGCAAAACAGCCCAAAAACACGCATCAACACAAAAAACAGCCCAAAACAACCCAAAAACGGTCCAAACACAAAAAAACAGCCCAAATCACCACAAAACAGCCCAAAACACAAAAAACAGCCCAAATCACCAAAAAACAGCCCAAATCACCAAAAAACAGCCCAAATCACCACAAAACAGCCCACATCACCAAAAAATCGCCCAAATCACCACAAAAACCGCCAAAAAACACGAAAACTAGCCCAAACATACGCCACAACCTCCCGCAGCCTAGCCAGGGTTCGCCAGACACCCGGAGCGCCAAGACACAACTAGTGGAGTCCCAGCAGGTGGTGGCTCTCAATGCACTGCAGTTTGGGTACAAGTTGACACAGGCACAGAAGAAGCTGCTGCAAGATTTAACCCCAAAAGCCAGAAGGGAATTAGAAGAGAGAACTGCAAAGGTACGTACGTGTGTGTGTGTGTGTGTGTGTGTTCTTTTTGCTATTATCATTACTGTTACTATTCTTATTATAGTGAGATGCATGAATTAATAAGTAAAAAAAATAACACACAAATATTTCCTAACAAACTGCAAGAGAATGAAGGAATTAATAAAAAAAAACTAATAAATGTAAATAAAAGTAACGATTGCACACACACCTTTAAATTACCTGTACAAATCATTATTATTATTATTATTATTATTATTATTATTATTATTATTATTATTATTATTATTATTGTTGTTGTTGTTGTTTAAATTTGTGTTCTTTATTTTTTTTTATTATCAAGAAAGTATCTAGTTTTTATTTCAGGTTTTGTTTGTTTGTTGTTGTTGTTGTTGTTGTTGTTGTTGTTGTTGTTGTTGTTGTTTATTTTTAGTAAGATTTGGTTTTCTTTTCTGTATTTCCTCCTCCTCCTCTTCCTCTTCTTTTTTTTCTTTTCTTCCTTTTCTCTTTTCTTTTACCCTCCTCCTCTTCTCCTTTTATCATCTTCCACCTCCTCTTCTGTTTCATTTACTTCCTTCTCCTTCTCCTCTTCCTATTTTTCCTCCTCCTCCTCCTCCTCCTCTTCTTATCATTTCATCCTCTTTTCCTTTCCTTCCTCATCTTTCTCTTCTTATCCTCCTCCTCCTCTCCTCTCCTTACCCCCACTTCTTATCCCCCTTAACACACACACACACACACACACACACACAACACTTACCCTTTCCTTCCCCTCCCCTCCCCCTCCCCTCCCCTCCCATTCCTCCCCATCAGACTCGCATTGCCCAGGACCGCGTGTACCTTACTCACCTCCGCCACAAGCACCAGATTGTACCAAGGCGCGGCGGGGGAGAGGAGATAGTCTCTCTCGCCAACCGCACCATCAGGTTTCCAGTGCTGCTGAAGAAGGCGCCTTTGGAACTGTGGCCAGAGCAGTACCGGGTGTATTATAACCTGTGAGTGTTGGGGGGGAAGGGTGAGGGAAAGGGGTGAGGGAAAGGGTTGAGAGAAAGGGTTGAGGGGTGTTTAGTGGGGATGAGGAAGGAAGGGTGTGTGTGTGTGTGTGTGTGTGTGTGTGTGTGTGTGTGTGTGTGTGTGTGTGTGTGTGTGTGTGTGTGTGTGTGTGTGTGTGTGTGTGTGTAATCAATATTCTCAGTCTTTCACCACTATTCTGTCCACGTCCCTAATGCAAGAGTTAACCAGTATTCTCAGTCTTTCACCACTATTCTGTCCACCTCCCTAATGCAAGAGTTAACCAGTATTCTCAATCTTTCACCACTATTCCGTCCACCTCCCTAATGCAAGAGTTAACCAGTATTCTCAATCTTTCACCACTATTCTGTCCACCTCCCTAATGCAAGAGTTAACCAGTATTCTCAATCTTTCACCACTATTCTGTCCACCTCCCTAATGCAAGAGTTAACCAGTATTCTCAATCTTTCACCCTCCAACCAAACCAACCCGAACCAACCCTAACCTAACCTCCCCGCCCCCCCAGAACACACTATCCGTGGGTGAAGAGCAAAGACTGTGAGCGATTCAGCACCACTTTCACCCCCCCAGGAACCCTCCCCACACGCGGCCTGGCCTCCTTCCCCTCTTCTGGCAACACTTGGGTCAGGTAAGAGAGAGAGAGAGGTGGGGATGACAGGTGTAAACAGACAGGTGTGTTTGGTGTAGGCCTGGTGGCTTCCTGCACCAACCCTTGTGTTCTTGTGTACTAAAGTCTCTCTCTCTCTCTCTCTCTCTCTCTCTCTCTCTCTCTCTCTCTCTCTCTCTCTCTCTCTCTCTCCCCTTACAGATATTTAATAGAAGGTGCAACTGGTATCTTCACTGGTTCCATGTATGATGATACGTCCCTCATGATGAAAGGTGAGAGAGTGTGTAGATAAGACAGATAGATAGATAGATAGATAGATAGATGGACAGACAGACATATAGATGGATAGATAGATGGATGGATGGATGGATAAGCGAATGGTCATAGACAGAGAGGTGGATGATAAAAGATAAGATTAAGACAAGGAAGTAATGATGAAAAGAGGATGAAAGACGAAAATAAATAAGTAAAGCAACAATGATGAAAAGATGAAAAGAGAAAAGACAAACAGACGGAAGATGAAAGATAAAATAGCAAAAAAATAAAAGAGAAAGATTTGAAACTGACAGATTAACAAGATTTCTGCATTCCAAAGGCTCTAGTTGAAGTGACGCGGGTTTTCAAGGGTGTTTTTACGGTTCCAGTGACAGATTAACATGATTTCTACATTCCAAAGGGTCTAGTTGAAGTGACGCGGGTTTTCAAGGGTGTTTTTACGGTTCCAGTGACAGATTAACAAGATTTCTACACTCCAAAGGCTCTAGTTGAAGTGACGCGGGTTTTCAAGGGTGTTTTTACGGTTCCAGTGACAGATTAACAAGATTTCTACATTCCAAAGGCTCTAGTTGAAGTGACGCGGGTTTTCAAGGGTGTTTTTACGGTTCTAGTGACAGATTAACAAGATTTCTACATTCCAAAGGCTCTAGTTGAAGTGATGCGGGTTTTCAAGGGTGTTTTTACGGTTCTAGTGACAAATTAACAAGATTTCTACATTCCAAAGGCTCTAGTTGAAGTGACGCGGGTTTTCAAGGGTGTTTTTACGGTTCTAGTGACAGATTAACAAGATTTCTACATTCCAAAGGCTCTAGTTGAAGTTACACGCGGGTTTTCAAGGGTGTTTTTAAGGTTCCAGTGACAGATTAACATGATTTCTGCATTATTAACAGGAGAAACACTCTTGAGAACCCGGCTAGGCATCTCTGTGGCCTTGGAAAACAGTCGTGGTGAGAGAGCAGGG
This sequence comes from Scylla paramamosain, assembly GCF_035594125.1. Taxonomy (NCBI): domain Eukaryota; kingdom Metazoa; phylum Arthropoda; class Malacostraca; order Decapoda; family Portunidae; genus Scylla; species Scylla paramamosain. Next base: position 2,980,833 of record NW_026973667.1, read on the forward strand.
CGTTAATGAATACTGATCTCTCCTTCCCCCCCCCTCTCTCTCTCTCTCTCCCCAGGCATGTACGGGGAGTGGCTGGTGTACAACTCAGGCATGACAGTGGTGCAGAAGAGTCACGGATTCACCACTGGGGAAGCCATGACACTTGACAGGGACATTAGGGTGGGTATTGCCTATCACTGTATCATAACTCAACCTTCGCTAACCTAACCTAACATAACCTAACCTAGCTCAACCTTCGCTAACCTAACCTAACCTAACCTAGCATAACCTAACCTAACCTAACCTAACCTAGCATAACCTAACCTAACATAACCTAACCTAACCAAACCTAACCTAGCATAACCTAACCTAACCTAACCTAACCTAACTTAACCTAACCTAACCTAACATAACCTAACCTAACCTAACCTAACCTAACCTAACCCAACTGAGACTAAATTCTCCTCCTCCTCCTCCTCCTCTTCCTCCTCTTGACCCTCCTCCTCTTCCACAGACGGGGCACAACCACCTTCAGGAGTTGGGATATCAAGGCGTGGTGGTGATTCGTAACCCTTTCAAGGCCTTAATTTCCCATCGACACCTGGACGTTGGTGGTCACACTGGTTTTGCCCCTAAAGCTCATTTTCTCGGCCAAGGTGGGTGGTGGGGGGGTCTGCGAGGGTGTTGGGGGGCTGTGGGGGGGCTGGGATGTTGGGGGTGATGCTGTAATCATAGTTTTTCTTGTTTTTTGTTGTTTTTTTGGGTTTTTCTGTTTGTAATCGTTTTTTTTTTTTGTTTTGTTTTCTTTCTTTTTGCATTTTCTGCGTTTGTAGTTTTAGTTTTTCTTGTTTTCTTGTTTATTTATTTATTTTTTCTTGTGTTCGTGTTTTGTGTGTGTGTGTGTGTGTGTGTGTGTGTGTGTGTGTGTGTGTGTGTGTGTGTGTGTGTGTGTGTGTGTACAAGTCCTTCCTTCTTTGAGTTCCTGTACGTTTTCTCTCTCTCTCTCTCTCTCTCTCTCTCTCTCTCTCTCTCTCTCTCTCTCTCTCTCTCTCTCTCTCTCTCTCTCTCTCTCTCTCTCTCTCTTGCTGTGTCTATATCAAGTCCTTCCCTTCTCTATACACTGTTTGCCTCTATCGCCTCTCCCAGTCCATACCAGTCATTTATATACTGACAAACACACACACACACACACACACACACACACACACACACACACACACACACACACACACACACACACACGCCCATTTCTTAACCTAACTACCAATTCACAGGATGGGTGGAGTTCGTGACCCTCAAAATAAGACTTTGGCGTGACTTCTACGAGGACTGGGTGAGGAAAACGCAGCCCAACGACATCTGTGTGACCCACTACGAACTACTGCGAGAAGACCCCGTTAGAGAGATGCGGGGGATACTAAAATACCTCAAGATCCCTGAAGACAAGGCTAGGTTAGTTTGTCTCGGGAAAAATCTTGACGGCCTTTTCAAGCGCAAACCGAGGCGTAATCTTGATCTTAATTTTAATCCGTTTACAGATGAATTGAGAGGTTTGATATATGATGCTATAGACGCTCTTGATGTAGCGCTGAGGGAGAGAGGGAAGGAGGGCCTGCCTGTTGATAAATATGAGATGTATGATAAGACTGAGGCAGACGCGATGAGGAGAAGGAGCAAAGATGGTAATGCTTTTAAGAAGTTTGCGTGAGTGGCTGGCTGGAAAATTGAAGGATATGTGAGTCTGGGCTGGAATATTGAGGTTATGTGAGTGTTTGTGCTGGAAAATTGAGTTTTTGAGTGTTTGTGCTGGAAAATTGAGATTTTGTGAGTGTTTGGGCTGGAAAATTGAGATTTTTTTAAGTGGGCTGGAAAATTGAAGGATTTTTTTTTGTGTTTGGATTGAAACACTGAGGTTTTGTGAGTGTTTGGACTGGAAAATCACCCTTACCCTTCCCTTTGTCGTAACCCTCCTTACCTTTAAGGGAAGGCAGAGGCTACGCAGGAACTGCACTAATTCTTTACATAGCAAACACTGCAAGGTCAGGTCCAGGTCAGCGAGAGTTAAGGGCGGGGTTCTCACAGTGAGGTAAGCCACAAACGCAGTTCACAAACGTTAACACTAACTATTGACAGTAATGAACACATTGCAGCGATACTCGCAGGCAACGAAGGACCAGAACTCCACCACGTGTTAACACATGGAGTGACCTTTCAGTAAATCTTGACGTCACTATTCACTTGACATAAGCAAGGCTTTATCGACCAACTCAGCTCATTCAGCAACACCTAACACATTAACAAGTAAGGACACACCCAGCATTATCACATCAAACAATGATGAAATGCAACATTGAAACATTAGCACTACATGCGAAGTGCCACAAAGGATATGAAAGTCACTCATCAAGATTCACCATTACATCAACACAAGGACAGTGACGTGCAGTATGTGGGGGCCACACTGTACTGAAACAACATTTTAAATCGAGACACACAAGGCACTTGGGAAGAATGTTCCAAGTATTACTCACGCCCAAGACGAGGCACAGAAGGAGTGGCAGCCTCGTGGTGGTGTGGAGTGTGAGGGGAGGGAGCAGCCTGCACACACGTGTAACACTCTCCACTCCTGGAGTGTAGTTAGGTCTGAGAGAATCGTTCGCTGCTTCGCCTTGTATTCATTTTGACGGCGGCAACGTCGACCTACGTACATTGCTACCCACCACTACATCACGAGTTGTCCTTAAGGTGCAAAATCTAGGCAGTCAGTACACTCATCTCTTCCTTCACTCCACACCATCACCAGGATGCTTACACTTCACTGTGGCTGCGTGAGAAACATGTCTCATAGGGAAGAGCCATGTATGTCCGCTCGTAGCGAACATACATGGCTTTTCTATGTCCTTGTAGCTCGTGCATTACTGAGGTAACAGTGGGTCACTGTTTTGTGTTTTGTGAGGTCAGCGACTGTAAGGTTACTTGGTGGATCAGATGCACCGGGAGCGTGGACCCTTAGAGGAGCGTGGACCACAAGACAGATACTGGGTTGCGGTGGCGAAGGGGATTGGTGGTTGACAGGGAGCACGTGGGCAGCTAGGATGTCAAGGGCCTCGGGTGAGGCACCATCCGCGGCTGGGGAAAGAAGGTCAGGGAGGACGTCAAGGACCTCCCATTCCCAGCCCTCAAGTAAGGGGCCAGAGACAGCTGTGACGGGTGGACGCTGAGAGGAGCCCCGTCCACCACTGTGCCCAGAGAGGCAGCGTACAGCACAGCTAGGAACAACATGCAGAACACCTGTACCATTCACCGTCTGCCTCACTTTGGTGGGAGTGTCGGCATGGCACACCGTGGTCAAGGCCGCGGGAACGTCCACAGAATATGCTCACCCAGTCGGCAGCCAGCAGAAATAAGGGCGGAAGTACAGCACCACCCTCGCAGGACATAATGATACAATTTCTGATTGACCAAGAGAGAGAACAATTTCCAGGACAGGAGAGTTAATGGTATACATCCAGCCAGGTATATTGTCCAGCCAGGGGACAAAGGAATAAAGAATCATGCTGCCTGCACTCATCAAAGTCTGGAAGCAACACAACGTCATGTAGTCTTGGTCACCTTCACGCAGCGCTCGGGTGTGGCAGGCACTGTCCTGTTCCTGACCAGGGATGACGTGAGTGGGTGGCGTGGCCTCACGAGGGGTCATGTCGGGGGTGTTACTATGGATGGTGTAGGCAATGGCGTCGTCGGGGGCAGCGCTACAGGCCTGGGTGCCTTGGCTACAACAAGATTCAAGAGCGTGGGCACGAGAGCAGGTTAACTCGTTGCGCACATAAACGCAACATCCAGCTTTCGATTGAAAATGAGGACAGAAAAAGTAGGAGGGAAGAGAAAAGAGGCTACTGTCAGTTGCTTCAGACACCTGTGTGGCAGTGAGGGAAAGATGAGGTTTGGTAGAGGAGCGGCCTGTCTGCAGTTCTGAATGGGTGAAGGGCGACGATCATGTTGTGCTGCACGTGAGAGGAAGTTAGCGTCGTGCTTGTGGTGTATACTTCCTGGATTAGGTCAGGTATTCATTATAACGGCGGTGCTCTGCAGATTGAAAATTAGATCTAAGACCGCAAATGTTGCAGAAATTAATGAAAAGTTGAGGGGGGCTGTCAAGACACTTCGGGTCGATACCAGAAGAGCAGTTCGACCTGGAGACATTTGTGGTCCCCTCCCCAGATGGGGACTCCGAGGCTGCTGTAGGAGTCGCCATGATTTTTAATTTTGAGTGAAGGGTGTGTGTGTTATTTGGTGCTTGTAGTTTTGTGTGGAGGAAGAGAGTTGTCTTTAGAGGCCAAGCTGTGACTGCCCCCTTGTGTTGTGAGACACAAAGGGAAACGTTCAGAGCGGTCACAGCTGGCTGTAATGACAAGTTCACAGCACCGCCTGATATCACATATCAGTTTTGTGACTTTGGGCTGGAACACTCAGGTTTTGTGAGTGTTTGGGCTGGAACATTAAGGTTTTGTAGGTGTTTGGGCTGGAAAATTGGGATACGTGTGTTTGGGCTGGAACACTTGGATTTCTTGAGTGTTTGGGCTGGATATGTGAAGAAAGTGTTGTAAAAGTGAGAGTTGGGCTGGAAATTGTTGAAAAATGTGATTTGAACAGAAAACATTATGAGTTAAAGGGAGATAAAATATTGAGTTACACAGAGAAAAAAAAAAAATACTGCGAGTTTATATCTTCAGTAAAAAAAAAAAATTGCAAGTTAAAGAAGAAAAGAGTGTTGTGTTTTTATTTATTTATTTTGGGCAATGTTGGTATTTTGTGGGAAAACTACAAATAAAGTTTCCTTTTCCTTTCTAGTTCAAGAGGAAAGATTATTTTTCTGTGAGACTTTAATATACAAGTATTTTTGTAAGAATGTCTCTAAATAAAACGAAAAAAAGAATAGATGCATTAGGAATAAAAAAATTTATACCATTCTCAGTATTAAAAAAATAACAAAATAAAATAAAAGCTTCACTTAATATTACAGCAATCAAGATGATTACTTTATATATATATATATATATATATATATATATATATATATATATATATATATATATATATATATATATATATATATATATATATATATATATATATATATATATATATATATATATATATATATAACTTTACAATAAAACAAATAAAATAATAATAAAATACGATGTGCCTTTACACAATGTTCAAAAATAAAAAATATATATATATTTCAATTCCTCAGTGTTTCCCTGAACAAAAACAAAAAAAACAAAAAACAAAAAAAAGTAACCAAAGTGTACTTTGAAAAAATAAATAAATAAATAAAATAAAGAAGTGGTTTGATATCAATAATAATAATAATAATAATAATAATAATAATAATAATAATAATAATAATAATGTATTTTGAAAACCTGCATTTTAATAGATTGATAAAAAAAATGTACTTTGATAGGACCGAAAAAGCGTAATTTAAAGAAAAGATATATATATATATATATATATATATATATATATATATATATATATATATATATATATATATATATATATATATATATATATATAAAAGGTGTATTTTGAAAACATATGTTGTAATAGACTTAAAAAGTGTATTTTGAGAAGGTATATTTACATGGATTAAAAAAGTGTGTTGTGAATTTGTGATAGATAAGAAAGATGTATTTTGAGAATGTATACTTACTTATACTGATACAAAAACGTGTATTTTTAATAGATTAAAAAAATGTGCTGTATTTTTTAATAGATGTATTTTCAGAAGGAATATTTAGATAGATCACAAAGGTGTATTGTGGATTTGTGATATAATAAAAAAAAATTGTGTTTTGTGAAGGTATACTATTTAAATTGATACAAAAACATGTATTTTAATATTTACAAAAGATGTGCCGCATTTTGAAAAGGTTTGTGTTTTCTAATAGATTAAAAAAGCGTGTATTTAGACATAAAAGATGAATGTTAAAAGGATCTGTGTATTTCAATAGATAAAAAAAAAATATATATATATATATATATATATATATATATATATATATATATATATATATATATATATATATATATATATATATATATATATATATATATATATATATATATATATATATATATATATATATATATATATAAAGTGTATTTAGACAGAAAAGATGTATAAAAAAAAAATACTCTGAAAATATGTAAGTATTTTGATAAGAATAAAAAGATGTGTATGTATTTCAGTAGACAGAAAATGGAGTATTTCAAAAGGATAACTGATAAAATGAAAAGATGAAATTTTAAAAAGGAGTACTTTGTAAAAATATGATTATTATAAAAGACCGAAAATGGTGTAATTAAAAAGAGTAACTTTGATAAAATGAAAAGATGTATTTTAAAATGGAATACTTTGCAAAAAAAAAAAAAAAATGTACGTAATTTAATAAACGGAAAAGATGTATTTAGAAAGATTAATTTTGAAAGAAAAGCTACATTTTGAAAACCTCGAAAAGATTAATTCACAAAATCGCAACACAATGCTGAACAACAGAAGCTCAGACTGACACGAGCCTCACAATGTATAGATAATAAGTCACGTGATTGAAATTTGAAAAGATGCATTCCCCACTCACTGAACGTTCCTTTAGCTTAGTTCCTTTAGGCTTTACTATAAAAATAAATAAAAGTATAATTATTTCTGGCAGATATGAAGTAAATATTATTATTATTATTATTATCATTATTATTATTATTTATTTCGTACGTCTGTTTCTATGACTGTTTATTGTTATATACATTTTTTACTTTTAAGTAAATCAAAATATGGCAGGAAATTTTATTATTGTATATTGTAAGAAAATATCATGATTTTTTGTATGTCTGTGTTTTAAATTCCTTTTTTTTTTTCTTTTGGCTAATTGTTTTTGTTTTTGTTGTTGTTCAATTTAATTTTCCTCTTATTCTCCTTATTTCTTTTTCCTCTTCTCTTTTTTTCCCTCTAACTGCTCCTCTACGTCCTCTTTCTTTCTCTTCCTCCTCTTTTTCTTCACCTTCTTCTTTCTCCTCCTCCTTCACCTTCTTTCTCTTTTTCCTCCTCCTCCTCCTTCTTCATCTTCCTTTTTTCACCTATATCTCTTCACCTTCCTCCTCCTCCTCCTCCTCCCGTTCCAATTTTCCTTTCTCCTCCTCCTCCTCGTCGTCTTCTCATCTCTCTTTCTCCTCCTCCCCCTCCTCTTATTTCTCTTCCACACAAACTAAAGATAAATAAATAAACATGGAAAAAAACAAAAAAGAACAAAACAAATAAAAAAACGCACATAAATACTTACATATGTACGTAATCCGTGTAGGAATGTGTGCGTGTGTGTGTGTCGACGTACATACACACACACACGCACGCACACACGAGAAGACAAATGACAGTCTGTAAAAGATATGATTATTATTTATTATTATTATTATTATTTTATTTATTTTTTTTTATTTCTTATTTATTTATTTTTTTTTATTTATTTATTTATTTTTTTTTTTTTTGCCTTCTTGTCATGTCCTCCTCCTCCTCCTCTTCCTCCTCCTCTTCTTCTTTATTGTTCTTCCTCTCCACCACTACCATATAGAGAGAGAGAGAGAGAGAGAGAGAGAGAGAGAGAGAGAGAGAGAGAGAGAGAGAGAGTAGTAGTAGTAGTAGTAGTAGTAGTAGTAGTAGTAGTAGTAGTAGTAATAAATCTATGTCTATTTCTACTGTTTACTATTGACAATTACTACTACTACTACTACTACTACTACTACTATTGCTAACTTATCCATTACACTCATCAAATATCCAAAAACTACTACTACTACTACTACTACTACTACTACTACTACTACTACTACTACTGCTACTACTACTACTACTACTACTGCTACTACTACTGCTACTACTACTACTTCACTTCTCTAACAAATCATGCAAGGTTAGGTTAGGCTAGGGAAGGTTAGGTTATGTCAGGTCAGGTTAGGTCAGGTTAGGTCACTGGAATTCCTGACCTGACCCTAAATGAAAACAAGAAAAACAACACAAAAAATGCATCAAAAACGTGTATATTTTCTCAATAGTACAATACAAACACATACAAACACACATACAAACATATCAAAGCACTTTATGAACCACACCCACACACACACCCACACACACACACACACACCTCAAAATAAAGAATCTAAGAAATTTCTAAGTGAATTTTGATTTTTTCCACCTCCCTTGAATAATTCACTCTTGTCACTCTCTTTCCCCATCACTCGCTTTAAGTTAGCCACTGTCCTCTTCCTCTCTCTTGATCTCTTGGCAGGGGCAGGGGTGGGCTGGCAGGGAACACTGTTTAAAATTACCCTGGCACTTTTTTTTCTGGGTTTAAAGGCTGCTAGGGTAACTTTCTGACTGCCTAGGGAATTTTTTGGGCCACATAGGGGTTTTCTGCAGTGATCTAGGGTATTTTTGGTCCTTTCTAGGGTACTTTCTGGGGCATCTGGGGTAAAATCATCAGTTTTCGACGCACTGAAGATAGATTCGTTTTCCCTGCCACCATTGCTCCTTTCACCGACAGAACGGGGCGGAATGAACAAACCAGCATTAATTTCTTTACCCTTCTTCTTTTTCTTCTTCTTTTTGCTTTTCTCCACCTCCACCTCCTGCACCTTCTCTTTCTTAGGCAGGGCAAAAAACTCCTCCTTCTTATGCCTACACACATGACAAAGCACCTGTACCACATTTAAACGGTCCTGAAAACGCGACAAAAGAGATTTATCGCTTTTCGTCAGCTTCCCCGAATTTGTCCTTGCGAGCCGAAGTACGCGCCTAAGTTTCCTGTCGTTTCTCTTATTTCTGGGGCAGCCGAGGATGCGAGGGCGGCATAGATCAGCTATCCAAGGAGTGCTGCAGCTTGGGCACTGTATGAAACCCCCAGTAAGGCGCCGGAGTCCTGGAAGATCGGCCATAATCATTGGGGTGTGTGTGGGTTAGGTGACATGTTTGTGACTCCCTGGTGTTCCCCTCTAGTTCCTTAGTTCTCTGTATCTTTGTGTTCTGGGTGTCTGTGGAGGTCTGGGTGCTGGTAGTGGAGGGTACTGGGGTTCTCAAGGGTGTGTTCATGGTTCTGTGGTAGTTTAAGAGGGTCCTGTGGAGGGTACTGGGGTTCTCAAGGGTGTTGTTGTGGTTCTGTGGTAGTTTAAGAGGGTCCTGTGGAGGGTACTGGGGTTCTCAAGGGGGTGTTCATGGTTCTGTGGTAGTTTAAGAGGGTCCTGTGGAAGTTGTTGGGGTTCTCAAGGGTGTTTTTGTGGTTCTAGTAGTAGGTGTCTAAGCTCGTTTGGGTGTTGGAGTCTACCAGGGGCTGATGAGGATGTGTGTGTGTGTGTGTGTGTGTGTGTGTGTGTGTGTGTGTGTGTGTGTGTGTATAGAGATAGATACTGATAGATTTTTGATAAGGTTTAAACTAATAATATAAATTCTACTACTACTACTACTACTACTACTTCTACTACTACAACTACTACTACTACAACTGCTCTTCTTAATACCACTGCAGAAAATAAATAAATAGCTAAAATGTAGAAAATTCTGAATAATCTAATATACTTTACACTGAAAAACACACACTACTGAATACCTAAAATAACTCTTAAGTACCCAAAATGACCAAAATATCCTTGAAATACATAATGAATAACTAAATTAACCTAACCACACATGAAAACTTAACCTAACCTAACCTAACCTAACCTAACCAAACTTAACCTAACCTAACCTAACCAAACTTAACCTAACCTAACCTAACCTAACCTAACCTAAACTTAACCTAACATAATTTAACCTAACCTAACTTAACCTAACCTAACCTAACCTAACCAAACTTAACCTAACCTAACCTGACCTAACCTAACCTAACCTAACCAAACTTAACCTAACCTAACCTAACCAAACTTAACCTAACCTAACCTAACCAAACCTAACCTAACCTAACGTAACCAAACTTAACCTAACCTAACCTAACCTAACCAAACTTAACCTAACCTAACCTAACCTAACCAAACTTAACCTAACCTAACCTAACCTAACCTAACCTAACCTAACTTAACCTAACCTTACCTTAACCTAACCTAATTTTCTACATAAATAAACAACTCCAGATGGTTGCCAACAGTATATTCTGCCCAAAAAGCTGATGAAGATGACTTAGCTTGACGTTCTGTAAAATATTCGTACTGTACTTCTGCTAATACCATGCATATAACAAGAATAGTAATAATAATAATAATAATAATAATAATAATAATAATAATAATAATAATAATAATAATAATAATAATAATGATGGTGACACAACTATTCATATCAATTTGTGAAGACGCAGCATCAACGTCAGCCACAGATTAACCACGACTGCTGCTCTGAGAATAACTATCTCTTCCGAAGGGCTCCGCAGGTGTCTAGTGAGGGTCAGAAGTGCACGCAGCCAGTAAATCATTGCCGTGGTCATTGTGTGTGAAGGGCCTCATTAAATTTCACTGATTTCTAAGCCAATTCGGGGAAAAACTCTGGTGTGAAGGTGGTCTAACACTGACCTGGCCCAAAAGGAGTGAAGGAAAATAAAAAAAGGAAAAAAAAGCAAAAATGATAACTAACCTAATTTAATCAAACCAAACTGCCAAATAAAAAAGGAAAAAAATAAATAAAACTAACCTAACTTAACCTAACCTAGCTTATAGAGTAAAAGAAAACAAAGAAAAAAAAAAAAAATAAGTAAAATAATCTAACTTAATCAAACCAAAAAAAAAAGCTAAATAAAAAAGAAAACCTAATCTAACCTAACCTAACCACCCTAAACAAAAAGAAAGAAAAAAAAAACTCACGAAAAACAACAAAAAACAAACAAAACGAAAAAAACGAACAAACCGAACTTAACCAAACCCCAATAACCTAACCTAACCCAACTTACCAGCAGTCCGAGTGGCCCTGAGTGTGCGGAAGTGTGCACCCAGTATGCAGCGGGCCACGTCAAGGGTCATGTTGCCAGCACACTCCAGCAGAGCCTTGGCGTGGCGCACCTGTCACAAAACAGAGTACAGTAACACAGGAACACAAGGGTTGGTGCAGGAAGTAGTAGTAGTAGTAGTAGTAGTAGTAGTAGTAGTAGTAGTAGTAGTAGTAGTAGTAGTAGTAGTAGTAGTAGTAGTAGTAGTAGTAGTAGTAGTTCCTGTCCCTGAGAATTCTGTTTACATCGCCCTAGTTACATCCCCTTAGGTCGCATCAGGACCCCCACCAGACCCCCTCTTAGTTTACACCTCTCTAAGAAATGTTTAAAAGCTTCACTCTTCTTTCATTGGGTAAGTTAGGTTAGGTTACGCTAGGTTAGGTTAAGTTATGTTAGATTAGATTAGGTTAGGTTAAGTTAGGTTAGATTAGATTAGGTTAGGTTAGCTTTAGTTAGGCAAGGTTAGGTTACATTAGGTTAGGTTAGGTTAAGTTAGGTTAGATTAGATTAGGTTAGGTTAGCTTTAGTTAGGCAAGGTTAGGTTACATTAGGTTAGGTTAGGTTAGGTTAAGTTAAGCAAGGTTAGGTTAGGTCAAATCATGTTAGGTTAGGTTAGTTTAGGTTAGGTTAGGTTAGGTTTCATTAGGTTAGGTTAGGTT
>NW_026973667.1:3022500-3025000 GCF_035594125.1 Scylla paramamosain
GAAAACGGAACGAAAAGAGAGAAAATGAAAAAAAATGACAAGAAACACGAAAAAAAAATAATAAGATAAAAGAAAAAAAAGAAAACGAAAACACTAAACAATAAAGAAAATAGACAAAAAAAACAAAAAAAATAAAAACAGACAAGATAAAAAAAAAGCACAAAAAAAGAAAAGAAAAAAAAAAAAAAACAAGCATTTGGCAACAATAAAATTAGCACACATGACGGCAACACAAACCAGGCGTACCAACACAAACCAGACGTACCAACACAAACCAGACGTACCAACACAAACCAGACGTACCAACACAAACCAGGCATACCAACACAAACCAAGCGTACCAACACAAACCAGACGTACCAACACAAACCAGACTTACCAACACAAACCAACGAAACAAAAAACAAACAAAACAAAAAAAAAAAACAAACAACAAAAAAAAAAACTAAATAGCATAATGAAAAGAATCTTCCTATTGGTAAGATATTAAACACGGCAGTAAGAGGCGCAGTGTTGCCAATTCGGGGGTTGGAAGCTATTGGGAGGGAGGTGAAGAGTTGGCAACACTGGAGGCACAAGGCAGCATTAGAGTTAAATTTATATGTTTGTGCGCAAATATCTGTGTGTGTGTGTGTGCGTGTGTGTGTGTATGTGTGTGTGTGTGTGTATGAGAGAGAGAGAGAGAGAGAGAGAGAGAGAGAGAGAGAGAGAGAGAGAGAGAGAGAGAGAGAGAGAGATACAAACAGGCAATCAGATCTAAGCATCTCTCTCTCTCTCTCTCTCTCTCTCTCTCTCTCTCTCTCTCTCTCTTACACACACACACACACACACACACACACACAGAGAGAGAGAGAGAGAGAGAGAGAGAGAGAGAGAGAGAGAGAGAGAGAGAGAGAGAGAGAGAGAGAGAGAGAGAGAGAGAGAGAACTTGTATCTGTATCTTTCACGTGTAGAGAGAGAGAGAGAGAGAGAGAGAGAGAGAGAGAGAGAGAGAGAGAGAGAGAGAGAGAGAGAGAGAGAGAGAGAGAGAGAAAGAGACTTAAAATCTGATAAAGGAAGAAAGAGAAAAAATGAAATAATGAAGATGAAGAAAATGAAATAACGAAAGTACAAAAAAAAATAAAAAAAAATAATTAAGGAAACGAAGAAATGAAGAAAAGAAAAAATAAATAAAAACAGGAATTGAAAGAAGAAAAATAAGAAAAAGATAGTTAAGAAATTAAAGGCGAATAAAGAAGAATAAGAGAAAGAAAGAAAGAAGGAAGGAAGGAAGAAGAGAGAGAAAAAAACAAGGAATAAACCAAACAAGAATAAAGAAAAAAACAAAGGAAAGAAAAGAAGGAAAGAGGAAAAAAAGAAAAACAAAAAACGGGACTGAAAAATGTAAATTAAGAAAGAGAAAAGAAGAAAGAAGGAAAGAAAGAAAGAAAAAGAAAGGAAGGAAGAGAAAAAAAACAAGAAACAAACAAAACAATAAAAAAACAAAGGAAAAAAACAGAAAACTTAAAAAAAATGAAAAAAAGGAAGAGAAGGAAGGAAGGAAGGAAGGAACGAAGGAACGAAGGAAGGAAGGAAGAGAAAAAAAACAAGAAACAAACGAAACAATAACAAATAAAAAAACGAAGGAAAAAAACAGAAAACGGAACTTTAAAAAAATGAAAAAAGGAAGAGAAAGAAGGAAGGAAGGAAGGAAGGAAGGAAGGAAGGAAGGAAGAAAAAAACAAGAAACAAACAAAACAATAACAAATAAAAAAACAAAGGAAAAAAACAGAAAACTTTAAAAAAATGAAAAAAGGAAGAAAAAGAAGAAAGAAAGGAAGGAAGGAAGGAAGGAAGGAAGGAAGGAAGGAGATCTGTTTCCTTCAATGTTTACTGAGACGCCCTTGTTTCCCGTCAGTACAAGGAAGGGGAAGGCATAATACAGAAAGCTATCTCTCTCTCTCTCTCTCTCTCTCTCTCTCTCTCTCTCTCTCTCTCTCTCTCTCTCTCTAATACCTCCTCATCTCCCTCCTTCCACTTTTTTTTCTCTTTTTTCTTTTTTTCTTTACTTTTCCTGTCTGTGTGTGTCTGGGTCTCTCTCTCTCTCTCTCTCTCTCTCTCTCTCTCTCTCTCTCTCTCTCTCTCTCTCTCTCTCTCTCTCTCTCTCTTGTCCGGTTCCAATGACAGATTCTTTACCTTTTTTTAACTCACTCTCTCTCTCTCTCTCTCTCTCTCTCTCTCTCTCTCTCTCTCTCTCTCTCTCTCTCTCTCTCTCTCTCTCTCTCTCGGAAACACACACAGGGATTTAAAGAGCGAACGAGAGAGAGAGAGAGAGAGAGAGAGAGAGAGAGAGAGAGAGAGAGAGAGAGAGAGAGAGAGAGAGAGAGAGAGAGAGAGAGAGAGAGTCTTTCGCTTCTCTCCAACTTTAGTGGAGGAAAGTTTCACGACGGAAGAAGCAGCGTCACTAAACTTCTGATTTTATTTATTTAATTACCTAACTGTCTGTCTGTCTGTCTGTCTG
>NW_026973667.1:3047500-3055000 GCF_035594125.1 Scylla paramamosain
AGGGGGAAGGGGGAGGGGGTGAGAGGGAGAGGGGGTGATCTCCTGTAGGTAATATTTGTAGAGAGAGAGAGAGAGAGAGAGAGAGAGAGAGAGAGAGAGAGAGAGAGAGAGAGAGAGAGAGAGAGAGAGAGAGAGAGAGAGAGAGAGAGAGAGAGAGAGAGAGAGAGAGTCAGTTTGTCTAGTATAACAATTAATTACAAATGACTGACGCACGTTTCAAAAAAAATAATTGAGTCGAAAATACACAATTCATATTTTTTTCTCTTTTTTCTCGTTTTTTTTTATATTTTTTCAACTTTGACGGGAATTTTTCGATATGGAATCTTAAAAAATTTCAGATATTTTCATTTTTTTGTTTTTTTTTCAGTTTTATTTATCTATTTATTTATTTATTTACTTGTTTGTGGCATTTCAGATTTTTGGGAATAATTGAAATGCTTAAGAGAAAATTCCAGAGATTTGAAATTTCTATCCATATTTCAAATTTTACATCAATTAATTAGTTTTTTTTTCAATTTTTCAGATTATTTTTTTTAGTTTTTATTTATTTTTTTATTTATTTATATTTTTATATTTTTCGTATAGATTTCCTCAGATTTTTACAATTTCCATTTTTTTTAGAGTTTCAAAAATTTGTCAACTATTTCAATCAACAAAACAGAAACATTTTGTACGAAATGAACTGAAACTCAACTACAAACAAACAAACAAACAAACAAACAAACAAACACAAATATAAATTAAAAAGATAAAATACAGGGGAAAAAATGAAAAAAAATAAATAAAAGGAAGAAAACCAGAAAAAAAGAAAAAAAAGGATGCATTTAAATATATACAGTAAATATTTTAAACGGTCCCTCACACACACACACACACACACACACACACACACACACACACACACACACACACACACACACACACACATTTTTACAAGAAAGAAAGAAATATGAACACAATAATGAAAAAAATATACAAATAACTTTCTTAGTAAATGAATTACAAAGATCAAAATAGTAGTAGTAGTAGTAGTAGTAGTAGTAGTAGTAGTAGTAGTAGTAGTAGTAGTAGTAGTAGTAGTAGTAGTAGTAGTAGTAGTCTTGCATGAGTCTTCACTACAAAAGCCAGAACCAATCAGAAGACAGGATCCTATTCTACAACATTTGAGCGTTGCATCTTCACTACATTCCAAAGGCTCTAGTTCAAGCTACACACGGATTTTCAAGGGTGTTTTTACGGTTCCAGAGACAGATTAACAAGATTTCTACATTACTAACAGGAGAAACACTCTTGAGAACCCGGCTAGGCATCTCTGTGGCCTTGGAAAACAGTCGTGGTGAGAGAGAAAGGTGTTTTCAAGGGTATTTTTACGGTTCTAGTGACAGATTAACAAGATTTCTACATTCCAAAGGCTCTAGTTGAAGTAACGCGGGTTTTTAAGGGTATTTTTACGGTTCTAGTGACAGATTAACAAGATTTCTACATACCAGAAGCTGTAGTTGAAGTGACGCAATATTTAAAGGTGTTTTTATGGTTGCAGTGACAGATTAACAAGATTTCTACATTACTAACAGGAGAAACACTCTTGAGAACCCGGCTAGGCATCTCTGTGGCCTTGGAAAACAGCCGTGGTGAGAGAGAGAGAGAGAGAGAGAGAGAGAGAGAGAGAGAGAGAGAGAGAGAGAGAGAGAGAGAGAGAGAGAGAGTGAGAGGCGTTTATGAATAAGCCACAGTGAGGCAGCACCGCCACACTCAGCACAGGTCACCCACGCCCGCACAGTGCTGAAGGGAGAGGTGGGGGTGCCTGGACGGGGCATGGAAGGGAGCTGCAAGGGGCGGGGCTGTGTGTGTAGGCAATGTGTCTTGTGGCGGCGGGGACACGGGGACACTGCTGCTACTACTACTATCACTACTACTACTACTACTACTACTACAACTGCTACTACTACTACTACTACTACACCGCTAAAGACACTGCAATACCGCTAAAGATACCGCAACATCGCTAAAGATACCGCAACATCGCTAAAACACCGCTAAGGACACCACAACATCGCTAAACATACCACAACATCGCTACAACACCGTTAAGGACACCACAACATCGCTAAAGATACCACAACATCGCTACAACACCGCTAAGGACACCACAACATCGCTAAACATACCACAACATCGCTACAACACCGCTAAGAACACCACAACACCGCTAAAGATACCACAACATCGCTACAACGCCGCTAAGAACACCACAACACCGCTAAAGATACCACAACATCGCTACAACACCGTTAAGAACACCACAACACCGCTAAAGATACCACAACATCGCTACAACACCGCTAAGAACACCACAACATCGTTAAAGATACCACAACATCGCTACAACACCGCTAAGGACACCACAACATCGTTAAAGATACCACAACATCGCTACAACACCGCTAAGGACACCACAACATCGTTAAAGATACCACAACATCGCTACAACACCGCTAAGAACACCACAACACCGCTAAAGATACCACAACATCGCTACAACACCGCTAAGAACACCACAACACCGCTAAAGACACCACAACATCGCTACAACACCGCTAAAGACACCACAACACCGCTACAACACCGCTACATCACCGGTAAAGACGCTATTAAATCCGCTAAAGTTTCCTGCTAGTCGCTAAAAGCAAACTTCACGCGCTGGAATGTAAAAGAAAAAAAAATATAGGATTTAGCGGGAAAATGCTAACATGGCAACACTGCTCGTTCTCTGGCAAAGGCTGGTCCGGTGAGAGAGAGAGAGAGAGAGAGAGAGAGAGAGAGAGAGAGAGAGAGAGAGAGAGAGAGAGAGAGTTTTATCATAACACAAGGGTGGGTGCAGGAAGCCATCAGGCCAACACGTGGCAGTCCTTGTACAAAACACACCTGGCTGTTTCCACCTGTTTTCCCCATCCAAATAGTAGTAGTAGTAGTAGTAGTAGTAGTAGTAGTAGTAGTAGTAGTAGTAGTAGTACAAAACACACCTGCCAGTTTGCACCTGTTCTCCTCATCCAGTCAGCCACAGCCCCCTATTGACGCAGCACTAACAGCCCCATTACTAACAGCCCCATTACTAACAGCCCCATTACTAACAGCCCCATTACTGTCTGAGAACCAATTCCTTCCTGTCACTTTTTTAACTTTATCAAGCTTGAACACGTAACTTCTTGTCTGTCTTCAAGCTTCGATGTTTACGGTTAAAAACTGCATCTTTTCCTATCTTCTGCTGCTACGTTCACGCTAACTGCTCTTCTGATCTCGCTAACTACATGCCTCCCTTCCTCCCGCGGCCTCGCTGTGCAACACTTTCTTCTTTCTCTCACCACTATTCTGTCCACCTCCCTAATGTAAGAGTTAACCAGTATTCTCAATCTTTCACCGCTATTCTGTCCACCTCCCTAATGCAAGAGTTAACCAGTATTCTCAATCTCTCACCACTATTCTATCCACCTCCCTAATGCAAGAGTTAACCAGTATTCTCAATCTCTCACCACTATTCTGTCCACCTCCCTGATGCAAGAGTTAACCAGTATTCTCAATCTTTCACCGTTATTCTGTCCACCTCCCTGATGCAAGAGTTAACCAGTATTCTCAATCTTTCACCACTATTCTGTCCACCTCCCTAATGCAAGAGTTAACCAGTATTCTCAATCTTTCACCGCTATTCTGTCCACCTCCCTAATGCAAGAGTTAACCAGTATTCTCAATCTCTCACCACTATTCTGTCCACCTCCCTGATGCAAGAGTTAACCAGTATTCTCCATCTTTCACCGCTATTCTGTCCACCTCCCTAATCAAAGAGTTAACCAGTATTCTCAATCTTTCACCGTTATTCTGTCCACCTCCCTGATGCAAGAGTTAACCAGTATTCTCAATGTTTCACCCCTTTCACTGGCACACTCCTGAACTCCCTGCCAGCTGCTGTGTCTCCCCTGCCTGTGACTTGAACTCTTTCAGGAGGGAGGCTGCAACACACTTACCCTCAAACTCTGAATGACCCTTTGACCTGACTTTGGGGACCGGCGCCTCAGTGGGGGCCTTTTTTTCCTTCTAATTTCGTTTCCCTATGCCAGTGTTCCTCCTACATGAAAAAAAACAAAAACTAATCTAACCTAACCTAACCTAACCTAACCTAACCTAACTTAACCTAACTATTCACAAAAAATTTTATCACTTTCATTATTTAAAAAAACTGCTTTAGAAAATCTTGAATTCACGTATTGAAAAGACTGAACGTATTTAGTTTGTTAGGAGGAGGAGGAGGAGGAGGAGGAGGAGGAGGAGGAGGAGGAGGAGGAGGAGGAAACTTTGTAAACTACCCACCAAATTCCCTCCCTCCCCTTCCTCTTCCTTCCCTCCATTCCTTCCTTCCTTCCTCTCTTCCTTCCCTCCTTCCTTTCTCCTCTTCATTCTTTCAACCCTACATAGAGAGAGAGAGAGAGAGAGAGAGAGAGAGAGAGAGAGAGAGAGAGAGAGAGAGAGAGAGAGAGAGAGAGAGAGAGAGAGAGAGAGAATGAGAAATACGAGATAATAGTTAAAGAGAAGAAAGGGAGAGAGGAGAAAGAGGAATAAAAGAGAGAAAGAAAGAGGAATAGGAGAAAGCCTGATAAATGGGAAGGAAAAGAGAGAAAGAGAAAATACAAAATTTTAAATATGTAAGAGAGAGAGAGAGAGAGAGAGAGAGAGAGAGAGAGAGAGAGAGAGAGAGAGAGAGAGAGAGAGAGAGAGAGAGAGAATACAGACACAGACTAACCAAGCTCTCTCTCTCTCTCTCTCTCTCTCTCTCTCTCTCTCTCTCTCTCTCTCTTTCTCGTGACATTTTCAAAAATTTCCTTTGTCTAAGTTTCTCAGTTTTTGGCTTCGTTTTTTTTATTCCGACTTTCAACTTAATTATAAATTCTTCTTTGTCTTCCTTCAATCCCTCCTTTCTTCTCGCCTTCCTTCCCTCCTTCCTTCATTCAGTGCCTCATCTTTTTTCCTTTACTTTCTTTTCTCCTTCCTTCAAAGCTTTATTTTTCCTGCCTTCTTTCTCTCCTTCCTTCCTTTCCTCCTTCCTTGCTTCAATTCACCCTCTTTCTATCTTTCATTCCTTCCTTTCTTCCTCTATTCCCTTTTCATTCTCTGGTTTTTCGTTCTCTCTCTCTCTCTCTCTCTCTCTCTCTCTCTCTCTCTCTCTCTCTCTCTCTCTCTCTCTCTCTCTCTCTCTCTCTCTCTCTCTCTCTCTCCCTAACTACATCCGGGCCCTGAATGGAGCATAATTCGCTATTTAGTAAAAACTTTTTCCCAAAATGACAAAAAATTTCACCAGAGAAAAAAAAATAATTACAAATCTCCATTTTTGTAAAATTTCACGTCGTTGAGAGAGAGAGAGAGAGAGAGAGAGAGAGAGAGAGAGAGAGAGAGAGAGAGAGAGAGAGAGAGAGAGAGAGAGAGAGGTTTACAATGTTGTCAATTATAAATATTATGTAATAGCTGGCTTTGCTAACGATTGAGGAGGAGGAGGAGGAGGAGGAGGAGGAGGAGGAGGAGGAGGAGGAGGAGGAGGAGGAGGAGGAGGAGGAGGAGGAAGAGGAGGAGGAGGAGGAGGAGGAGGAGGAGGAGGAGGAGGAGGAGGAGGAGGAGGAGGAGGAGGACAAGGAGGAGGACGAAGACGAGAAGTTTGAAGAGGAGGAAGACGAGGAGGAGGAAGAGGAAGAGGAGGAGGAGGAGGAGGAGAGGAAAGTAGAAGAAAAAGAAGAAAAAGGAGATGAAAAAGAAAAAAAGGAAGGAAAAAAATCGTAGAAGAAAGGAATCTCTCTCTCTCTCTCTCTCTCTCTCTCTCTCTCTCTCTCTCTCTCTCTCTCTCTCTCTCTCTCTCTCTCTCTCTCTCTCTCTGTAAACAAAAGACGCAAGGTGAACACACAAAACACCAACAAAATATGAATTAATTAAGGAAAGAGAGGAACAAGGACAAGCAAATATAAAGAAAACAGCAAAAAGAAAAAACAAAACGACGAAAAAGAAAAAAGAAAAAAAGAAGCAATTTAAGGATTTTATTTATTTTATTGATATATTTTATTTCAACACTTATTCCTAGTAAAATATAAATAAGTTAGGAAAATAAATAAATCGTTAGAAATATTCGTTTACAAATTATTATTATTATTATTATTATTATTATTATTATTATTATTATGACCGAAGTTTAGTTTCAGAAGTTACATTAATTACCATTTTATTTGAGAGAGAGAGAGAGAGAGAGAGAGAGAGAGAGAGAGAGAGAGAGAGAGAGAGAGAGAGAGAGAGAGAGAGAGAGAGAGAGAGAGAGAGAGACATTTAAAATCTACATCTCATTTATCAAACACACGCAAATTACATCATTATTTAATTGCAAGTACCGTGTCGCTTTTACATAGAAACCGCATCACATCTTAATATAGCAAGGACTTGTGGGAGAATATAACATTAATTTGACATTTTTCTCAAACACAAGGCAGGAGGGGTGTGTCCGCGCGTCCCCACTTCATGACACGCTGTACAGTAGCAGTAAGAGTAGTAGTAGTAGTAGTAGTAGTAGTAGTAGTAGTAGTAGTAGTAGTAGTAGTAGGCCAATTTGTGAGTTACAGAATCAGTCTGGCTGTATCCCGTGTCTTAACCAGCACCAATCACCGCCACACACTTCAGGAGACACACAGTACAACAATTAGCAGTTTGTATAATGTTACGCAGCCAACCAGCGAGCTCCGGCAATGCAAGGCGAGGTGGGTGTTGGAGAGGCAAGAAAGGGCAAGATTAGTTCATGGCTACGTATTCTGAAACGGTTTGCTCTCTCACCACGACTGTTTTCCAAGGCCACAGAGATGCCTAGCCGGGTTCTCAAGAGTGTTTCTCCCGTTAGTAATGTAGAAATCTTGTTAGTCTGTCACTGGAACCGTAAAAACACCCTTAAAAACGCTCTCTCTCTCTCACCACGGCTGTTTTTCAAGGCCACAGAGATGCATAGCCGGGTTCTCAAGAGTGTTTCTCCCGTTAGTAATGTAGAAATCATGTTAATCTGTCACTGGAACCGTAAAAACACCCTTAAAAACGCTCTCTCTCTCTCATCACGATTGTTTTCAAGGCCACAGAGATGCCTAGCCGGGTTCTCAAGAGTGTTTCTTCCGTTAGTAATGTAGAAATCTTGTTAGTCTGTCACTGGACCCGTAAAAACACCCTTAAAAACGCTTTCTCTCTCTCTCTCTCTCTCACCACGACTGTTTTCCAAGGCCACAGAGATGCCTAGCCGGGTTCTCAAGAGTGTTTCTCCCGTTAGTAATGTAGAAATCTTGTTAGTCTGTCAGTAGAACCGTAAAAAAACACCCTTAAAAACGCTCTCTCTCACCACGATTGTTTTCAAGGCCACAGAGATGCCTAGCCGGGTTCTCGAGTGTGTTTCTCCTGCTAATAATGTAAAAATCATGTTAATCTGTCACTGGAAAGAAA
>NW_026973667.1:3067500-3070000 GCF_035594125.1 Scylla paramamosain
GAGAGAGAGAGAGAGAGATAGTTCAATAAATGTAGCAAACTAGTAAACAAACAAATTAAAAACTTGTCAACGAGAGAGAGAGAGAGAGAGAGAGAGAGAGAGAGAGAGAGAGAGAGAGAGAGAGAGAGAGGATAGAAAATAAACAAAAATATTCAAATTCCATTGACGTAGCGACCAGAGAGAGAGAGAGAGAGAGAGAGAGAGAGAGAGAGAGAGAGAGAGAGAGAGAGAGAGAGAGAGAGAGAGAGAGAGAGGATGAAGCGTAAATCTAATACTGCAAAGGATAATGAAGATAAAAAGTAAATAATTAATAAATAGAGGAATTAAAAGAAATGAATGAAAAAAAATATTTAAAAAAATAATAAAAAAACAGAAAACGAAAATTATATGTAATCTTTATTTTTTTCTTTATTATTGTTGTTGTTGTTGTTGTTGTTGTTGTTGTTGTTGTTGTTGTTGTTGTTGTTGTTGTTGTTGTTGTTGTTGTTGTTGTTGTTGTTGTTGTTGTTGTTGTTGTTGTTGTTGGTGTTGGTGTTGATATTCTCTCTCTCTCTCTCTCTCTCTCTCTCTCTCTCTCTCTCTCTCTCTCTCTCTCTCTCTCTCTCTCTCTCTCTCTCTCTCTCTCCCCCTTCTTACGCACACACGCACACACACACACACTCAATCAGCATTAACATATGACATGAATATATTTTTAACAACTACTACGTCCCCCTCTCTCTCTCTCTCTCTCTCTCTCTCTCTCTCTCTCTCTCTCTCTCTCTCTCTCTCTCTCTCTCTCTCTCTCAGTTAACAGATACAGAGAAGGAAAAGAAATGGAATAAAGAAGAAATTATTTGACGAGCGAATGGTAACAAGTAAATAAATAGATAAATAAACTGAAGAAAGAGGAAAATATGATGATTCTAATTACTTAAAGAAAAATAGCGAAAAAAGTAAAAAAAAAAAGAATTTGAACAGGAATATTACTTGTTGCTGGCTGTTACTACTACTACTACTACTACTACTACTACTACTACGACAACTACTACTACTACTAATAATAATAATAATGATAAACTAAAGCGATAAACTAAAAGAAAAACTGCTATTATTATTATTATTATCATCTAAATTATAATGTTTGCTGATGATGATGATGCTGATGATGATGATGATGATGATGCTGATGATGATGATGACATGTGAATAAAGTCTGCCGTACAATACACAACATGGCAACTTTTCATTTGAAATCTGTATTCATTTAAAATTACTATCAAAGTTGTTGTTATTATTATTATTATTATTATTATCATTATTATTGTTGTTGTTGTTGTTGTTGTTGTTGTTGTTGTTGTTGTTGTTGTTTATATACTACTACTACTACTACTACTACTACTTCTTCTTCGTCTTCTTCTTCTTCTTATTATTATTATTATTATTATTATTATTACTACTACTACTACTACTACTACTACTACTATTAATTTCGTATAATATTCTGTAGGCAATGCATTTATATTAGTTTCATCAATATTCTTTTTATTAATCCATTTTTTTATATATATCTTAACTTCAACTGCAAAAAAAAAAAAATAAATAAATAAATAAATAAATAAATAAAAAGCAGTTATATAATTAATATCGATTTTTCTTACATATTCAATACCCTCTCCCTCTCTCTCTCTCTCTCTCTCTCTCTCTCTCTCTCTGCTTATCACGAGTAGCAGGTCACATGGAAAATTATTGAAAGATTGAAGGAAAGGAAGTAAAAAGGACTAATTCTTTGTCACAAACGAATGAAAGGAAGGAGAGAGGGAAGGATGGAAAGAGGGAAGCTGAGAGAGAGAGAGAGAGAGAGAGAGAGAGAGAGAGAGAGAGAGAGAGAGAGAGAGAGAGAGAGAGAGACAGACAGTTTTTACCGTTCTATTGCCAGATTAACAAGATTTCTACATTATTAACAGGAGAAACACTCTTGAGAACCCGGCTAGGCATCTCTGTGGCCTTGGAAAACAGTTGTGGTGAGAGAGAAGCATTTTCAAGGGTGTTCTTACGGTTCTAGTGACAGATTAACAAGATTTCTCCATTCCAAAGGCTCTAGTTGAAGTGACGCGGGTTTTCAAGGGTGTTTTTACGGTTCTAGTGACAGATTAACAAGATTTCTCCATTCCAAAGGCTCTAGTTGAAGTGACGTGGGTTTTCAAGGGTGTTTTTACGGTTCTAGAGACAGATTAACAAGATTTCTCCATTCCAAAGGCTCTAGTTGAAGTCACGCGGGTTTTCAAGGGTGTTTTTACGGTTCTAGAGACAGATTAACAAAATTTCTCCATTCCAAAGGCTCTAGTTGAAGTGACGCGGGTTTTCAAGGATGTTTTTACGGTTCTAGTGACAGATTAACAAGATTTCTACATTCCAAAGGCTCTAGTTGAAGTGACGTGGGTTTTCAAGGGTGTTTTTACGGTTCTAGAGACGGATTAACAAGATTTCTACATTACTAACAGGAGAAACACTCTTGGGA
>NW_026973667.1:3087500-3095000 GCF_035594125.1 Scylla paramamosain
TCGCTTCTTATAATCTACACTTTTCACGTTTTCTAATCTTTCCTTATTTCATTTTCCTTTTTTTTATTCTCTTTTTATTCTACCTCATCATCTTCCTCCTCCTCCTCCTCCTTTTTCTTTTTCTCCTTTATTTCCTTTAAACTTCTCGTGTGCTTCCTTCTCCCCTCTTTTATCACCCTTCTCAATAATTCCTCATTTTTTCCCCTGCATTAAGTCTATTCTCCTGCCTGATGTGTGTGTGTGTGTGTGTGTGTGTGTGTGTGTGTGTGTGTGTGTGTGTGTGTGTGTGCGCGTGTGTGGCAGACAAAGAACTAAGCAGAATGACAAAGAGATAGACAGACAGACAGACAGACAGACAGACAGACAGACAGACAGACAGACAGACACAGATATACAGACAAACATACATACATAGACAAACAGACAGGCAAACAAACAAAAACAAAAACAAACAAACAAACAAACAAACAAACAAACAAACAGACAGACAGACAGACGCGCTTATAGAAACTAAGAAACACACAAACGAACAAAAATACACAGAAAGTGACAATTACCGAGAGAGAGAGAGAGAGAGAGAGAGAGAGAGAGAGAGAGAGAGAGAGAGAGAGAGAGAGAGAGAGAGAGAGAGAGAGGCGGTAAGGAAGAGAGATTGAGACACGATATACTACAAATGGAAATAGAACATGGACGAGGGGAGAGAGAGAGAGAGAGAGAGAGAGAGAGAGAGAGAGAGAGAGAGAGAGAGAGAGAGAGAGAGAGAGAGAGAGAGAGAGAGAGAGAGAGAGACGAAAGATACATGAGAACAAAGAAAAGAGAAAAACAAGATGAAAATAAAAAAAAATGAAAGAGAGAGAGAGAGAGAGATGGGGATAAAAAAAATAGAGAAAAATAGAGAAAGTGAGAGAGTTTATTAAATCTGTGCAGTGGCAGCGGTGTTGGCAGGAAGGGGAGAACGTGTCAGTAGAGTTTAGGTCACGAATTAACAACAACGGCCGCCATCTTGTCTGTGTGTGCGTGTGTAGGGTTGTTAGGTCTGGTTAGGTTTGATTTGATTTGATTTGTTGTTGTTGTTGTTGTTGTTGTTGTTGTTTGTCTGGCCCTTTCTCTTCTTCTTCTTCTTCTTCTTTTTTCTTTCTTATGTCATGTTCTTCCTGTTGTTTGTTTGATTTTGTTGTTTTCTTCTTCCTCGTCTTCTTCTTCTTCTTCTTCCTCCTTCTCTTCTGCTTCCTCCTCTTCTTCTTCTTCTTGTTAATCTTCTTCATCTTCTTCTTCCTCTTGTTTGTTGTTGTTGTTGTTGTTGTTGTTGCTGCTGCTGCTTCTCGTCTTCTTCTTCTTCTTCTTCTTCTTCTTCTTCTTCTTCTTCTTCTTCAACACAATTAACTCCAAAAACGATAAACACATGAACGAAGCCACAACTCTCTCTCTCTCTCTCTCTCTCTCTCTCTCTCTCTCTCTCTCTCTCTCTCTCTCTCTCTCTCTCTCTCTCTCTCTGTAATGAACTTAATAAACTCAACTCCAAAACAACAACAACAACAAAAAAAACACCACTACCACCACCACCACCACCTAATCACCCAATTAAGGTCAAAACAACCAGTGTTAATCAGAGCTAATGATGTAATATAGCTGGATTTCTTTCGCTAAACTATTCATTCCTATTCTGTTCCCGCATTGCCTCTTGATCATCAGCCAATACGAGTTTTCTCTAAGCTCAAACACAAGAGATGGCGTTGCAATGATTCTCTCTCTCTCTCTCTCTCTCTCTCTCTCTCTCTCTCTCTCTCTCTCTCTCTCTCTCTCTCTCTCTCTCTCTAACGTCTATACTGCAGCACTTCAACCCCTCACCTTCACTACTTTCCAAAGGCTGTAGTTGAGGTTTCACACTTTCTTTTAATGGTTTTAGTGACAAATTAGCGACATTTCTACATTATTAACAGGAGAAACAATCTTGAAAACCCGGCTCGTCATCTCTGTGGCCTTGGAAAACAGTCGTGGTGGGAGAGTACAGCAGCAACTTCCACTGCAGCCTGTTAAACTATCACAGGAACCATGAAAACACCCTTGAAAACCCCAGTAACTTCCACTGCAGCCTGTTAAACTATAGAACCATGAAAACATCCTTGAAAACCCCAGTAACTTCCACTGCAGCCTGTTAAACTATAGAACCATGAAAACACCCTTGAAAACCCCAGTAACTTCCACTGCAGCCTGTTAAACTATAGAACCATGAAAACATCCTTGAAAACCCCAGTAACTTCCACTGCAGCCTGTTAAACTATAGAACCATGAAAACACCCTTGAAAACCCCAGTAACTTCCACTGCAGCCTGTTAAACTATAGAACCATGAAAACATCCTTGAAAACCCCAGTAACTTCCACTGCAGCCTGTTAAACTATAGAACCATGAAAACATCCTTGAAAACCCGAGTATCTTCCACTACAGTCTGGCAAGAGTGGTTGAAATAAGCCACTTGACTCCCTGTGGTGGCGTGGTGGCGCGGTTGGTCTCTCCTGCTAGTGGCGCCATCTATTGCAAACTCGCGGCAAGCTCACTAAACACCACTAATCAATTGGCAATCCCATCACGTGTTATCACCATTCATTTAACAACTTTAGGCCAACGGCGGAACAAAGGGACACACACACACACACACACACGTAGATGGTATTATCATTACTACTACTACCGCTGTTCTTACTACTATTACCACTACTACTACTACTACCACGACTACCACTACCACCACCACCACTACTATTGCATCCTCTCCTCTCCTCCTCCTCCTCCTCCTCCTCCTCTTCGTGCTATTACACCCAAATTAAATTCTTCGAGGTCTTCACTACTTGTTTGGCATTGTGTTGTGAAGGTTAATACAAAGTTGTGTGGAAGCTTGGAGTATAATTTAGCAACACAAAAAAAGAGGGTCACTGACGGGCAAGGCAGTAACGGAGTTGTTTACACATTTTTCTGGCTGCTGTTAAGTCCTGGATGTCGTCTCTGCTTCTTAATTGTTTGTCATGTTGCTTTGTCTCATCTCTGTTCTCTCCACCTCCCTAATGCAAGAGTTAACCAGTATTCTCAATCTTTCACCACTATTCTGTCCACCTCCCTAATGCAAAAGTTAACCAGTATTCTCAATCTTTCACCACTATTCTGTTCATCTCCCTAATGCAAGAGTTAACCAGTATTCTCAGTCCTTCACCACTATTCTGTTCACCTCCCTAATGCAAGAGTTAACCAGTATTCTCAATCTTTCACCACTATTCTGTCCACCTCCCTAATGCAAGAGTTAACCAGTATTCTCAATCTTTCACCACTATTCTGTTCACCTCCCTAATGCAAGAGTTAACCAGTATTCTCAATCTTTCACCACTATTCTCTCCACCTCCCTAATGCAAGAGTTAACCAGTATTCTCAATCTTTCACCACTATTCTCTCCACCTCCCTAATGCAAGAGTTAACCAGTATTCTCAATCTTTCACCACTATTCTCTCCACCTCCCTAATGCAAAAGTTAACCAGTATTCTCAATCCTTCATCCCTTTCACTGGTAAACTCTAGAACTCCTTGCCTGCTTCTACATTTCCCCCTGCCTGTGACTTGAACTCTTTCAGGATCGAACTTTTAAGAATATCTAACTTGGTAGGAGATGGTTTTAGCAAGAGATGAGATGTGAAGTTTCCAGTTTAGCTCATAAGTAAAGGACAGACCGAGGATGTTCAGCGTAGAAGAGGGGGACAGTTGAATGTCACTGAAGAAGAGGAGATGCTTGTCTGGAAGGTTGAGTCGAGTTGATGGATGGAGGAATTGAGTTTACGAGGCAGTGAACAATACTAACTTTGCTCTGCGCCAATCAGAAGCTTCAGAGAGATCAGAAGTCAAACAGTAATGAAAACAATCAAGATGTAAACAAGGCAGCAAACAGTTTATCTTGAGTCCTCGCCTGCCTCACCACGGCCCTGGAGACATCAAGGGGCGTCAGCTGGACAGTCAGGGGCAGCTGCAGGGACATTGCACCCCCTACGTGACAGGTGGGGGCGGAGGAGAAGCTGGGGGAGAGGTGAGAGGTGAATTAATAAAGTAGACAAGTAAACAGTAGTCATATGCAGCTGATTCTGTGCTTATGAAGGTTAACAAATCAAGCGAACAGTGCAAACAATAAAGGTAAACAACGTAAACAAGGCAATCAACAGGTAAACATTTTAAACTAAGCATACAACACAGATTCACAATGTAAACAGCAAACAACACACATGACTCACACTCCTAACAGCTTTTTTATTCTTTGTCCTTATATTCAACGTGAGGAGGAGGAGGAGGAGGAGGAGGAGGAAGGGAACATATTCTCTCTCTCTCTCTCTCTCTCTCTCTCTCTCTCTCTCTCTCTCTCTCTCTCTCTCTCTCTCTCTCTCTCTCTCTCTCTCTCTCAATAGATACCTACTATCGAAAGCAAGAAATGGTTTTGTTTCTATGTAATTGCAGTAGTAGTAGTAGTAGTAGTAGTAGTAGTAGTAGAAGTAGTAGTAGTAGTAGTAGTAGTAGTAGCAGTAGTAGTATCAGCAGCAGCACGGTTGGATTCAGTTATAAGTACGGTTACATTGCAATATTCCAACACACACACACACACACACACACACACACAGCATCACCATCTGTACAATGAAAGACAGGGCAACAAACACGCACACACACACACACACACACACACACACACACACACACACACACTGCATCACCATCTGCACAACGAAAGACAGTTTAACACACGCACGCACACACACACACACACACACACACACACACACACACAGCATCACCATCTGTACAATGAAAGACAGGGCAAAACACACACACACACACACACACACACACACACACACAATCACCATCTGTATAATGAAAGACAGGGCAACACACACACACACACACAGCATCACCATCTGTACAATGAAAGACAGGGCAACACACACACACACACACACACACACACACACACACACACACACACACACACACACACATCATCACCATCTGTACAATGAAAGACAGGGCAAAACACACACACACACACACACACACACACACACACACACAGCATCACCATCTGTACAATGAAAGACAGGGCAACACACACACACACACACACACACACACACACACACACACACAGCATCACCATCTGCACAACGAAAGACCGGGCAAGACACACACACACACACACACACACACACACACACACACACACACTACATGTCAGGAAACGCCTCTAAATATCTAGAAAAAACCACTGTAAATCACGCTAAATATTGACGAAGACAGACCGGAAGGCAGGAAGGTGCCGCTCTGATGACGCCACGGCTGACACGATGACGTCACGTCTCGGCTGATGACGTCACAGAGGCCGTTATTTACGTGGGTACGTACTTCATTTTGAAAATGACCCCTCGAAAAAACGCAGCTACACCCGAATGCTTTACATATTCTGACTTGCCACACACTTTAACTAATACCAAAAATATAGAGAGATTTCAAACCTCAGTAATATTAAAGATATTTAAAAAGAACTATCTGGAAATTGTTGGAACCTTGACCCCCATTAAAACTATCAAAATGTCCACACATTTTCACTTAACGCGAATGAAAAACACTTTAAAAAATCTGAACTATTTTTTCAAGCCATTTAAAGTGAGTTAGAAGCAGAAATAAAACATTGACTGGAAAAAAGTGACAACATTGTTGGAACATTAACACGAGTACAAACACTTGCACACGCCACACATTTGACTCAACAGGACCCAGACACACTGCAAAAATAGCCACACATTTTTTAGTACCAAAGAGAGCTTATTACAGGCTCAAACAAAAAATTGAGTTGAACGCTTCTCAAAAAAAGCGCCGAAAAAACAGCCTTATTTGACACACAAACAGCGCCAAAACCAACGTGTTTCACTTCACACACACACGGAAAACACTTAAAAACTAACTCTATATTTTTAGAAACCATAAAAACTTACTTATTTGCCGAAATAAGAGAGTTGAGAAATTCAAAAAATAATATTGGAACCTGACAGGCCGCGACCTGCAAATCCATGATGGCGGGCGCCGGGCGGCGGCGACCTCATCAGCTGAGGCGAGGCGGCGGCGGCCACTTTGCCTTCCTCACACCTTCCTCACACCAACACCATGCAATGGCACACGTCTGACCGGCGGATGTAGGAAAGCTTAGACATGTTTGGCTTATAGTGAGTGAGAGGTGAAGCAGATAATGGCTGAATAGGGACGACCTGCCGCCGCCTCAGGGCACCCGCCTCTTGACCTAATGACGAGCCTTCCTGCACCAATATTCACACACATTTCACACGTGAACAAAACATACAAATAAATATATAACCTCAATAAATACCAAATAATGGCCAACACAGCTTAAGTAAACAAATGAAATACGCTTCAGGCTGGCAGAGGCTACACTAATGTGTGTGTGTGTGTGTGTGTGTGCAGCACAATGCCTAGGGACATGAAGGCAGCCACACAACACAGCCTCACCTCTCACAAGTCACCAGGCCTGTCTGGAGCATCGTGTTGCAGTACAATTCCAGTGACACCAGTATTGACACTTCCTCCACACGCTCACTAAGACAGTCACCTTCAAACTGAGCTGCTCCACCTTGTACTTGACGGTTCCCGCCTGTCCGCAGGGTCACGTGCTGCTGCCTCGGCCTGTCATTGGCCACAACTACACAGGTTATTAATTACTGCCGGAAAAACGAGCGTGGCGTCTCCACACGTCACGGACTGAGCATGCGCACTGCCCTGCCTGGCAAACACACACACACACACACACACACACAGTATTTGATGCCTCTGACGCTTCGTTGAGACCCTCACCTGACCTCTCCCTTTAATACAATAAGTAGCACTCTCATTTGCTGTAACTGTCGCTTCAGTACACCTCTGCACAGCGCCATGTAGCGCATTCCTCTGCATCCTTCAGGCCTTCTTGCAACACTCGTAAACTTGAGGAACAACGCAATAAATGATAGACCTTAACACACACACACACACACACAATGGGTAGGTAGATGTGTAAGTGGGTAGTTGGATGGGTGAGTGGGTGAACTGGTGTGTGGATGCGTGGGTGGATGGGTGAGAGAAACAAAATGGAATGAAAGTTTTAAAAAAGTAGTACAGATTGAAAGAAACACATTCAAGTAAGAAGATCAGTGAAAAAAGAAACAAACAAACAGTGAATGAATGAATGGAAGGAATGAACGAAAGAAACATGGAAACATAGAAAGAATGGACGAATGAATGAGTGAATGAATAGAATGAACGAAAGAAACATGGAAACATAAAAAATGGATGAATGAAAGAATGAAAAGAAAGATAAAAAAAAGAAAGAAAAAAAGAAAAAAGAAAAAAAGACATAGAAATAAACGATCGAATAAAATTTGACACCTTACATTACCAAAAAAAAAAAAAAGAAGAAAAAAAAATGAA
>NW_026973667.1:3127500-3132500 GCF_035594125.1 Scylla paramamosain
GAGGAAGAGGAGGAGGAGGAGGAGGAGGAGGAGAGAAAAAAAAACAATGAAAATAAAAAGTAAAGCAAAAACAAATAAATAAATAAATAAACAATAATTAAGAGGTCAGGTCAGGTCAGGTCAAGTTGGGTCAGGTCTGGTTAGGTTGAGTTAGGTTAGATCAGGTCAAGTTGGGTCAAGTCTGGTTAGGTTGAGTTAGGTTAGATCAGGTCAAGTTTGGTCAGATTAGGTTGAGTTTGGTCAGGTCAGATTAAGTTAGGTCAGATTGAGGGGATGAGTGGTCAGGGAGAGGGGAGGTCAGGTCAGGTTAGGGGAGGTCAGCAAGATGGAGATAGGTTAGGATGAGAAATCAGGATTAGGTCAGGTCAAGGTTAAGTCAGGTCAGGATTAGGTTATGTTAGTTCAGGTCAGGTTAGGTTAAGTTAGGTTAGAAAAGGTCAGGTTAGGTTAAGAGGTTAGGGTGAAAAGTCAAGGTCACGTTAGGTTAGGTCAGGTTAGGTTAGGTTTTGGGAAGATTAGGTTAGGTCAAATCAGGGTTAGGTCAGGTCAGGTTAGGCTAGATTAAGTTAGGTTAGGTTAGGTCAGGTTGAGGTGAGGAGGTCAGGTTAGCTTATGAGTGAATAATCCCTACACACACACACACACACACACTAAGTCACTGCACCACCACTGCTCCTGCATTCTATCAACTATAACTTGATGAAGTGGGATTCTATACATCTCCCGACTACTGCTGGAGTTGTTGGAGACTTACACAATCAAAGAGAGGCGAACATAGCAAGAGAGAAGGTGTTCACATGAAGAAAGCAAGGTAAATGACTGGTATCAGCTGGCTTTAGCAGACGACAGAGCTGTCAAACCACAGAGGTAAACATTGTTGTTCAGTGTTTCACTACCATGGCATCTCTTTCCTTGCCTAACATAGAAGAATTAGTGAAGGAGAAGGTGGAGGAGGGGATAAAAGACATAACTGTGGATGTCAAAGGTAGAGAAACCAGAGAAGCTAGTAAACTAACTAAGGAAATAACAGAAAAGCTTGTTCCCGAGCTTGCTAAGATCATAGCAGTGTCCGTATCCTCGGCCGTGACTACAGCTTTCAAGGAAGTGGCTAGTGAGTTAGCAAAAATGTTTGATACCTCACAAAAACAGGCTCTACTAAATAGATATGAGACAGATAAGCTTGAACAATACCAACGAAAGGATAATCTATGCATCTACGGCTTGGAAGAAGAAAATGAAGAAACAGAGGATGTAGTCGAAGCCAAGGTCATTGAACTGGCAGCAGATATGGGGGTGACTCTTGTATCTGACAACATCTCTGTTGCTCACCGACTCGGGAAACCTCAAGCATCTAATAGAAGCAGACCGGTAATTGTAAGGTTCTGCCATAGGAAGAAAAGAAATGAAATGCTGAAGAAAAGAGCTGAACTTAAAAAGAAACAGAGGAAAGTATTCGTGAATGAAGATCTTACACCCATGCGAGTTGCAATGTTCAAGATTGTCAAGGAGCAGCCAAATGTGAAAAGTGTTACCACTAGGGATGGTAAAATACTTGTGTGGCTCACAGATAAAAACAGGCCAGTTGAAATTCATACACCAGATGATTTGTTCAAAACAGGTATATTACAGCCTGATTGGAAAAGGCTGAAACTTGACAACATGATTAATAAGACCCTAAGTAACAACGCATAGGACAAATATGGAGCACAGACAAAAGCTAAAATTCAAACAACTGTCTCCCATACTAAATCTATTACTAATCTTAATAATATTTCAAAACTCTCTTTACTAACACTAAATGTCAATGGATTGAAAGGAAAGTTAACCACAACGGAATTCAAGGACTTGTGTGTTATGTATGATGTATTATGTATAAGTGAAACAAAATGTGATGATGTCGATATGATAAATATTGTTCCCAGTATGAAAAACCTTGGATTTGATATAGTATTCAAAAACAGACATGAACTCAGTAGATATAAATCAGGGGGTTTAGTGCTTGCTATTAAAAGGGATATTAAGCTGAAGTGGAAGACTATTAAGACTGAGGGTAAGGCTTTCATATCTATTTTAATAGATAAAAGAAGTTTAAGGTTAGATAAGGATTTGATTATCAGTGTGGTATACATTCCCCCAGTTAATTCTAGATATGCAAGTGTGGAATACTTTGAAGAAATTGATAATTTTCTTTTGGATTATACAAGTGATGATTACTCACATTTATTATGTGGAGATTTTAACTCACATACTGGAACTCTGTTGGATTATGTTTTGCCAGATGTACTTCATGATGATGATGATGATGATGATGATGATGATGATGATGATGTTGATGATGATGGTAATGGTGATCTATTTGAGGTACAAAAAATACTTAAAGCAATGGGAGTGGATGGAACAAGGTATAACCAAGATGTAACACAGGATAGGAATTCTTATGGGAGAAATTTGGTGACAATATGTTGTAATAATAAGGTATGTATTTTCAATGGTAGAGTAGATAGAGATCTCAGAGTGGGGAGACCCACAACTACACATGGCACTCTTGTGGATTATGTTATAGGTTCACCAATATTGTTAAAAGATGTAAATGAATTTAGAGTGCTAGACTATGACCCATTGTATTCAGATATTCATTGTGGTATTCATGTACAGCTTAAAGTAAATATTGAGTATGCAATTATTAACAATGCCAATATAGCACCTGTGAGTAACTATAATCAACCAAGTAAGTGGAGAGCATCTAAGGAAGAGGATTATATAGCAGAAATTGATGAAAATCAGGTAAAAGAGTTAATAGAGCAGATGGATTCTATGGACATTGAAGATGTAAGTACTAGAATAAAGAATATTTTATTAGGAGCAGCTGTAAAGGTTTTTCCACCAAAGAAAAAGAAAAATTATGTTAAGCAAAGTAATAATGCAAGTTTATCTGGATATGATAATATTTGTTGGTATACAAGGAAAGCATACCATAAAGCTAGACATAAATATAATCTGAGGAGGAGTGAGGATAATAAGAAAGATATGATAGAAAAAAGCAAGAAGTACAAAGCTGAACTGAAAAGAGTACACAATAAGGAAAAAGAAAATATGTTGATTAAGTTAAAAGCAAACAGAAATAAAGATCCAAAAACATATTGGAAAACATTAAAGGAAAATGATGGAAATAAAAGCAAAACTACACTTACACTTGCAGATTTTCATCAACACTTTAAGAATCTATCAGAGGAAATTAGTGAAAGTGATAAGCATTTAAGTGAACTAGAAAGTGCTACAATTGAATCTGGGGAAGAGGAAACACTGAATGAGCCCATTACAGAACATGAAGTGTTGAAAGCTATTAGAAAACTAAAGAATGACAAGGCACCTGGATATGATGATATTGTTAATGAATATATTAAAAGTACAAAAAATATGCTTAATTTGTATGTTAAATTTTTTAATAGGATTTTGGATACAGGATATTTACCTAAAGAATGGTTGATAGGGGTTATTGTCCCATTGTATAAGAATAAAGGTGATGTTGATGACCCACACAATTATAGGGGTATAACTTTGTTAAGTTGCTTAGGTAAGGTATTCACATCTGTGCTAAATGACAGGTTAACTTCTTATTCTGATAGTCATAATATTATAAAAGAAAATCAAGCTGGATTTAGGCAAGGTTATAGTACTCTTGATCACATATTTTTATTAAAGAACATCATTGATCTGTTTTTATGGAAGAAGAAACAATTATTTTGCCTTTTTATTGATTATAGAAAGGCATTTGACACAGTTTGGAGGAGGGGCTCTGGTATAAGATGGTAAAGGAAAATATTGGTGGTAAAGTCCTTAATGTTATTAGAAATATGTATTTGAACATTAAATCATGTGTTAAGTTTAATGGAAACAAGTCAGACACTTTTATTTGTAATAGAGGAGTAAGACAAGGTGAAAATCTTTCTCCATTATTATTTGCCCTTTATGTAAATGACATTGAAAAGTCTCTAATAGAAAACAGATGTAATTACTTACTATTTGATGATAACTACCTTGATTTACAATTGAATTTATTGATAATGATGTATGCTGATGACACAGTAGTTCTAGCTAATTCGGAAGAGGGAATGAGGAATATTCTTAATGCATTGGAGTTATATTGTGACAAATGGAAATTAGAGGTAAACAAAAATAAGACAAAAATTGTTGTATTCAGCAGAGGAAGACTTAAATATGACAATTTTCATTTCGTATTTAGTGATGAAATTATAGATACAATTGGTGAATACAAATATCTTGGTGTCTTATTCAATTATAATGGTAGGTTTAGAAATGGTCAATTGGACCTTAAGAAAAGAGCAACAAGAGCTATGTATTCACTAATTGGAAAATGCCGCAAACATGATCTACCAGTTGATCTGCAACTTGAATTGTTTAACACCATTGTAATGCCAATTATGACCTATGCTTGTGAAATTTGGGGATACTGTATTATTAGAGAAATCAAGCAGTTGCACATGACATTTTTAAAACATGTATTACATGTACATAAATATACAAGCACTGATATTGTATATGGGGAGTTAGGGAATATCCTATTGATATTGTTATCAATACTAGAATGATTGGCTACTGGTCAAGGTTAATAACAGGGAAAACTACTAAGTTAAGCATGATTATGTATAAAAGTTTGTTACATTTAGACTCCACAGGCATGTATTCATCACCTTGGATTTGCCATATAAGAAATATTCTTAACAATTGTGGTATGTCAGGTATTTGGATGGATCAACAAACTAATAATCCAGAATGGTTAAGGAAAGCAGTTGAAAACAAACTTAAAGATCATTGGATAACATCATGGTTTAGAAATATTTCAACAAAGGGACTTTGTAAGAGTTATAGAATGTATAAAGACTTGTATTGCAGAGAAGATTACCTATTGAAACTTAAAAAGAGTATCAGAATGCCTTTGATTAAAATAAGAACAAATAACAATAGACTACCTGTTGTGA
>NW_026973667.1:3150000-3152500 GCF_035594125.1 Scylla paramamosain
GCTAGTTTCCATTCGTGGGGAACTTTACCCGCTAGCAAAGTTTTATTGAATAAAATTGTAAGCGGTTTCACGAGCTCATTTGTTGCTTCTTTAAGAAGCCTGGGTGATATCTTGTCTGGCCCGGCTGTTTTGTTTACGTTCATGCTCTTTGTGACTGAGAGGAATGTTTATGAGAGAGAGAGGAGGAGGAGGAGGAGGAGGAGAATGGGAGGGGAAGGGAGAGGATGGAAGAGGAATGAGAGGAGGGATGGAAATTGGGAGGAGGAGGAGGAGGAGGAGGAGGAGGAGGAGGAGGAGGAGGAGGAGGAGAAGGAGGAGGAGGAGGAGGTGGTGGTGGTGGTGGTGGTGGTGGTTTTGGAGGAGGGGCAAAAAGGAAGAATGTTTATGAGAGAGAGAGAGAGAGAGAGAGAGAGAGAGAGAGAGAGAGAGAGAGAGAGAGAGAGAGAGAGAGAGAGAGAGAGAGAGAGAGAGAGAGAGAGAGAGAGAGAGAGAGAGATAGTTTAGGAAAATAATCTACTTTAATAATAAGAACAAGAACAAGAAAGAAAGAAAGAAAGAAAGAAAGAAAGAAAGAAAGAAAGAAAGAAAAGGAAGAAAAAGAAGAAAGAAGAAGTAGAAGAGGAAGAAGAACACAACAATTAACTATAAAAATATGAAACGATAATAATAATAATAATAATAATAATAATAATAATAATAATAATAATAATAGTAATAATAATAATAACAACAACAACAACAAAAACAATAACAATAACAAAAATGATGACAATAATGACCACCACCATCACCACCATCACCACCACCACCACCACCACCATCACCACCACCATCACCACCATCACCACCACCACCACCACCACCACCACCATCACCACCACCACCACCACCATCATCATCATCACTATTTTCCTCTCTTAATCCTTCACTATTAAATTTTCTTCCAACGAAGCTGAAAATTATCTACCTCAGCTGAAGAGAGGAGGAGGAGGAGGAGGAGGAGGAGGAGGAGGAGGAGGAGGAGGGGAATGGAGAGAGAGAGAGAGAGGGTAATGAAGCGAAAGAGGCTGTAAGGAGAGAGAGAGAGAGAGAGAGAGAGAGAGAGAGAGAGAGAGAGAGAGAGAGAGAGAGAGAGAGAGAGAGAGAGTACATCTGAATCAGAATGAAAATCGCGAAAAAAGAAGAAAAAAATATAGAAATCTGAAAATATCGAAATGTGAACGAAAAAAATGAAAAAATGAAAAAAATGAAAAAAAGAACAAGACAAAGAAGAAAACAAACAAAGGAACAAACAAACAAACAAACAAACAAACAAACGAACACACGAACACATCACGTCATTCAGAACCATTTAATGCTGAACTTGAAAATTGAATTAAAAATAAAAACCGTGTGTGTGTGTGATTAAATTATTGTAACAGTGTGTGTGTGTGTGTGTGTGTGTGTGTGTGTGTGTGTGTGTGTGTGTGTGTGTGTGTGTGTGTGTGTGTGTGTGTGTGTGTGTGTGTGTGTGTGTGTGTGTGTGTGTGTGTGTGTGTCGTAGTATTGATGAATTTATATTATTACCACTACTACTACTACTACTACTACTATTACTACTACTACTACTACCACTACTAACAACAACAACAACAACAACAACAACAACAACAACAAAAATCTCACTAACCCAGAGAGAGAGAGAGAGAGAGAGAGAGAGAGAGAGAGAGAGAGAGAGAGAGGGTTTATCAGGGAGGTGAAGGAAGAAGAATTGTCCTTATTTATATAGTGGACAAGAAAAGTGTCAGGTTAGAATCTGGACTGATGTCTGGATCAGCTAGCCTTGTTCCACTGTATCGGAGGAGGAGGAGGAGGAAGAGGAGGAGGAGGAGGAAGGGTAATACAAATGAACACAAAGGAACAAGAGGATATGAAATTGATTTGCAGAGTCCCTTCGTCTCATCAACTCCTCTAACTGACAGTCTTCAGCCTCTCTCTCACCGCCGCAGTGTTGCATCTCTAGCTGTCTTCTACCGCTACTTTCACGCTAACTGCTCTTCTGATCTTGCTAACTGCATGCCTCCCCTCCTTCCGCGGTCTCGCTGCACAACACTTTCTTCACTCTCTCACCACTATTCTGTCCACCTCCCTAATGCAAGAGTTAACCAGTATTCTCAGTCTTTCACCACTATTCTGTCCACCTCCCTAATGCAAGAGTTAACCAGTATTCTCAGTCTTTCACCACTATTCTGTCCACCTCCCTAATGCAAGAGTTAACCAGTATTCTCAGTCTTTCACCACTATTCTGTCCACCTCCCTAATGCAAGAGTTAACCAGTATTCTCAGTCTTTCACCACTATTCTGTCCACCTCCCTAATGCAAGAGTTAACCAGTATTCTCAATCTTTCACCCCTTTCTTTGTTA
This sequence comes from Scylla paramamosain, assembly GCF_035594125.1. Taxonomy (NCBI): domain Eukaryota; kingdom Metazoa; phylum Arthropoda; class Malacostraca; order Decapoda; family Portunidae; genus Scylla; species Scylla paramamosain. The sequence goes on from NW_026973667.1 coordinate 3,152,404, forward strand.
AACTCTGAAACTCCCTGCCCACTTCTGAATTTCCTCCTTCCTGTGACTTGAACTCTATCAGGAGGGGGGCTTCAAGAGAGAGAGAGAGAGAGAGAGA
>NW_026973667.1:3172500-3175000 GCF_035594125.1 Scylla paramamosain
TTGCCTTGCACCGCCACGGAGGAAAGCGACGCTGACTGGGCACACATCGCTAGCTCCTCCCGGCCTCCGCACCGCCCCCATGGCTCATCCCGCCCTCTGCATCGCTCCCCGGCTCTTCCCGGCAAGGTCTGCACCGTTGCCTCGGGGAATCAACGCTCACCAGTCACAGAATACAATAATGGCAACTCAGACAAGCAGCAGTGACACGCGCACCCCGTTACCACCACCTACCCTCGCACCACTGAGCAGTGAGCAGGCGAGATGCGTCTCCGCCAAGTGTTTCGGTTCGTTCACGAGCTCCGGATTGTATTCTGAAACACTTCTACTACATTGCAAAGTTTCATCAGGAAGTGAAAATTTACCACTGCTACTACTACTACTACAACTACTACAACTACTACTACTTACAGGGAGTCAGAGGGTTTGGTGGCCATACGTCATTCATTCACCACACTTTCCTTCCTCCCTTCCTCTCCTCCGAACACTGCTCAGGTTGTCCTCCACTTAATAATCCACCTTTCTCTTCCTCCATCCCTGTCTCTCTTCTCTTCTTTCGATATTCCTGATTTTTATTGGTTTCCGTTTTTTTTTTTTTTTCGTTTTCTAGTTTCTCGTTTCATTTTCTTTTTTTTTTTTTTTTTTTTTTGTTTGTTTGTTTTGTGGTGCCAGGAAGTCACGACAGGAGAACGGTAAGCAAACTGTCCGAGTGTGAGGGTGCCCCCCGCGACACACCTTCCCCGAATCATTGCCCCAGGATGATTCTACCCTCCTGCAACTGGACGATGAGTGGAGGAGGCTTGCCATTACCAACATGGCAGAAAAAGTGGACAAAAGCAATTACAACCAGCCTGACAATATTTTGGTGTGCCATAAAAACTCTGAAGGATAGTGATGGAAACCCCAAGTTTAAGCTTGTTTCAGACTTTTCACTAGGATGTCTTTCTTAGCCTCATGCTAATGCTGACTGTGAGCGCTGCTTCTCTAGTGTAAACCGTGTGAAAACAAAAGACAGAAATAAGCTAATAACAGAAACCGTAAGAGACATCATCCTAGCGAAGCAGTGTGTTGCTTCCACATCCAGCAGTGACTGTACGACCTTCAAGCCATCAATCAAAGTCAATGATAAAAAACATGACATCAAGCATGCTATATTCCTCCAATGAAGAGAGTGCCGGGGCTGCTGACGACGTGCCGGATGTATATATAGAAGAACAAGACCAGTAATCTCCTACATAGTAAGTAAACAAACTTAACGAAGTGTCCTGTAGTTTTTCTCCAATTATTAATGATATGTATTTAGGAAAGTGGTTTGTTTGTTAAGGGCATTGTTGTTTTTTTCATTACTCTCTCTCTCTCTCTCTCTCTCTGCTCTCTCTCTCTCTCTCTCTCTCTCTCTCTCTCTCTCTCTCTCTCTCTCTTCTCTCTCTCTCTCTCTCTATATATATATATATATATATATATATATATATATATATATATATATCTCTCTCTCTCTATATATATATATATATATATATATATATATATATATATATATATATATATATATATATATATATATATATATTGAAGTACAATAGTTTCAACCAGTGTAGTACGATAATATGACCAAAACAATCTGGCAACACTGCTAGTGCTGCCTGACAAGTGTACCCAGTTAGGTGTGTCGCGTCTATGGGTGGTGTTAGTACGCGTATTTCAACTCCCAGCCTGACAGAATTTTTTTTTTTTTTTTTTTTTTTTTTTTTTGTGTGTGTGTAACCACTCCTACACAGTGGCTGCCAAGGCTTACCCATGAGTTAAACCTTCTTTAGTTGGTAAAGAGGAAGGCGTGGACTCTAGCAGTGGACACCCGAAGGCAGCAGTGGGTGAAAACAAGCAAAATAAAGAAAAGTTTGGCTGTGAGAAGGGTGCTAGACAACCAGCCATAGTGACGAGGAGGCAGGAAGGTACCACCACCATCACCACCACAGGGAAGGTAAGGTCAGGAAGTGTTAGAATAAATTTAGGTAACTTGACGTAACTTTTTAATGAATAACTGAACATTCCACGGTTTTAACTCATTTTAACGCATCTCACCTAACCTTCCAGCACAATATATCCCTGTGTCAGCCTCGTCTCGTTGCTAAAAACCGTAAAATTTAACTTAATGAAAAAGTAAATAATCTGGGTCGTCTCTATTTATCAGCTATTATTTATCTTATCTGTCAGTGTTTTAAACCAATACTGTCGCAAAGCGGAGCCACATGACCAAGCTTTAATATCCGCTCGTTAGATATACCTGCCATTACTTAGTTTAAGTTTGGTGAGGGTTTTAATGAGTGAGAAGGGTTGGTCGTCCCCTCCACTGGCCCCCCACCACCATCTTGGATAAGGCTCCCCAGCCCCCTCCGGTTCCAATATTTTTTTTTTTATTTCCTAAGTATTTTATTTCGGCTTGTAGCTAAGATTTTATGGTTTGTAAAAATATTACATTGTTTTTAAAGTTATTTGAGCGCGT